>NW_023605083.1:40744424-40786424 GCF_014898055.3 Talpa occidentalis | reverse complement strand
TTCTGATGGCCAATTCTATTTCTTGGACATTCATCTCAACTCCCAAGGATGTCCACCAGCCCATGGGGACACTGTCTCATTCCTCCTGTAGCCTGTCCTCACAAGGCACAATGGGGAGCATACAGGGGAGGTCTGGGAGACATGTATCATACTTGATGCCAAGACAGACTCTCTTCCTCCCCTGGCAGAAACAACCTGTGTGAAGGAATGCCCTGAGGGCTACTATAAGGACAGGCTCCAGTGTATCCCCTGCCACAGTTCTTGTAAGACATGTGAAGGACGACACAGCATGCAATGCCTCTCCTGCCAACCAGGCTGGTTCCAGCTGGGAAAGGAGTGCCTGCCCCAGTGCAGGGAAGGGTGAGATGCTCGTTACCCTTTTTTTCCCTCATTTAATCCCCAAACCACACCAGCTATCACTATTAGCAAACCCATTTTGCAGGTGAGGAAACAAAGTCTCAGAACACTTACATAATCAGTTTGAAGTCTCACTGCTAGTAAGGCACAAAGATGAGAGTTCAACAGTCTCTAAAGGGTTTCAGCCACTTCACAATAATGGAAGAGGAACCAAGAGTGACCCACTAAGATAATACAAAGGATCACATTGTCACTGGCAGGCAAAACTTCACTCATAATTCAAAGGCTCAGCAATCCCAGGTCACAAACAACACCTTCTTCCCTGGAGACTTCCAAGAACATGAACATAGGCTCTTTCTCTCTGCATTAGGATTCGTTCTAATCAGATTTCATACATAGGTCTAAGCAATATATGTGAAGCATTGATGTAACAAATGGGACAATTTCAGTCAAACGTCTCCATTTATATCTCGTTAGCTCTCCAACCTGCCTTGCCTCCATAAATGTACAAATGGAAGGTTTAGTTACCATAAGCAACCTGGATATACAGATGTATCCTTGTAAAAGCATTTCACAGATAAAACCTATTATTTCTTTTTTTACTAGGAAAAACTGTTTTTATGAGATGGCTGGTCAGCAGTACAGATAGAGGAGGATTTGACTTGGTCATTCTTCCCTCTACCCATGCCCAAGTCATGCCACGAAAAGAGAAAAAGTAATTGCATGCCTGTTGCTAACTCTCCCTTCCCAATTAGTAGTCTAAGGCACAAAGAGTTTCCAGAGACTCTAATCTTGGACATTCCCCAGATTCCTTCATCCAGGGTCATACATCTCTTTTCTTCACTTCTGTAGCAATGATTGCTGGTATCACTCATTTTAGTGCCATGCATGCCATAGTAGCCACGGTGCTAGCTTTCGACAAGTTAGTAAAACTGAAATAAATTTTAAAAAGTCTAAGGGGTCAATAGCTTTGCAACAGAGAAATAAAAGGCAAGCCTTCAGGTTTCTCGTGTAGCTTCCATGTGTGAGGGTCCAGAGATCCTTCACTTTCTTCTATGGTACTTGAAACTATTTCATTTACCTTCAAATTAATGCTCTGCTCTGTTACAGTGGAATTTAATGGGTAAGCTCAACGATATCCCCCACTCCACTTGCTGTTTCACCTTAAGTTGTCTAACATCTGTAAACTCGTCAGGTTGGACGATCGGTTACAAAATTCATAATTATCACTAATGTCAATTGTTACATCTAATGTGCCAGGTACTTTTCTACAACATTCTAAGTAATAATTTGCTTGATTTTAGGCACTAACACTGGCACCATCGTACAAATGAGAAATCTGAGATACAGATATGTGACTTGCCCAAGGTCACACAGTTCATACGTGTGTGGATGGATTTTGACTCCATGCAGATTTGTTCCGGGGGGCAAGCTCCTAATAAGCTCTGTTCTAGTGTCTCATTTTTAGCTTCAATATGATGAAATACTGTTCATGAATCTCTAACATACTGTCAGGCATATAGTAGAGACTTAACGAGTGGTGATTATTGCTGCTCGATCTCCAAATATCTTTTCAAAAAGAGGCCACATCTGTTATTATGTAAAAGTCAACATCAACTCATGTCACCACCTATTTCAAGATGTTTCTATTTTGAGAAATTAAGAGAACTGCTCAGGGGTACATTTTAAATGTTTTCTATTCCCTGTTCCCATTTAACACAACTCAAAACTTGTGTGAACATGCAGAAATAAGCAGAAGGCAAAGGCAGTGAGCAATTAGAGTGTTGCTACCCTGTGAGTTAAATTCATACCAGGTCACGCGTGTTATCAAACTTTATCCTCACAAGCAACAAGGGATTGCAATTCGCAATTTATAGAAAACAGAGCATCACTAGAATAATTAGTTTAACTAGCAAAGAACCTGATGAGTAAAGAGTATAAGGATTCCCAACTTATCAGTGAACACTGTGAGACTAACCAAGGTTTCCCCGCACACCCAACTTAGGAGCAAAGCTTAGTATTCACTCTTTACTTCCCCCCACTGATTCCAGATATTACGCAGAAAACTCCACTGGGCGGTGCGAGAGGTGCCACAAGACCTGCAAGACATGCCGGGGTCCGAGGCCCACAGATTGCCTGTCCTGTGATCCATTTTTCTTCCTGCTCCGCTCCCAGGGAGAGTGTCATCCCACCTGCCCAGAGCATTACTATGCAGACCAAGAAACGCAGGCGTGTGAGAGATGCCACCCGATCTGTGACAAATGCAAAGGTGAGGTGTCCTTCCTGCTCGGCCGCTCTCTAGTCACTCTTCTCACTTGGCAAGCCCGTTGGCAATGCAGCATCAGCGCCCTCTGTTTTCTCAGCTTCTACATTTGTCCTCTATCCTGAGCTGCCCCTGTCCATCCTGAGCTGCCCTATATTGCACGGCTGCCCCTCAGGTCTCCCATCCTTCAAACCCAACTAGAATATCTCTAATTGGAAGCCTCAAATTTGAAATGTAGCTGCACTATTCTCCAGTCTACCTCACTCCATTCCTAGACCACTTTTTCCTGTGTTGCCCATCTTGGTGAATAGCTCCCCCAAGTAGCCAGTGGCCTGAGACACTAACCAGGACATTACCTTCCACCCTGCTCTCAACTCCCAACATTCAATTTGTCCTCGAGTCTTGTCAAATCTACCTTTAAAAAAACAAAAAACAAAAACAAAAACAAAATCTACCCTTAGACATCTGCTAAATGCACCCTCCCCTCCTGGTATCTTAGTCTCACTGTCTGTGTTTCGACTCATCTTTCCTTGCCTGAATTATTCACCAGTTTCTTAATTGGTCTCCTGCCTCCAGTATTAGCGCTAGCTAACTGTCGAGGCAGGGAGGGACGGAGCACAGGGTCTCTATGACCCAAACAGACAGGGAAAGGAGAGTCCTGCAGCCCTCTGTGGCTTTTTCAGGCTTTAACTGAGTTTACCGGGTACACGGCAGGCAGGGGTGCTTGCAGGCCTCCCAGCCCCAAGAGAATCTTCACTCTTTCTGGGCTCTCTGGTGTTCTCTCATGGCCCTGCTGTTCTGTTCCTCTAGCATCCCATGACATCACCCTTATGAGCCCCATTTCAGCCCAGGTGTACCCACCTACATAGGCCCACACCCCACTCCAGGTGCCCCCCATCAGGCATGCGTTCAGGACCGCAGGGATCCATCATCAACCCTAAGGCCGGAGGGCAGAAAAGCCTGACAATAATTCACCCAACAATAACCAACCACTTCTCTACTATGTTCCCAGACTGATACATGATACATATTATAAACACCTCCTCTGCTTAAAAGTGACTCTCCATTCATTTTTTGGATAAAATCTTAAACCAGCAGCCTTGCATATCATGCTCTTAAAGTGGCACTCTCCCCTTATCTCCAACCACATCGCCCCCCAATTCTCTAATTCAGGAATAATTAGTAACTGAACACCTGAGCCAACCTTGCCCCGTTTCCCTCTAGTACATTCTCTCCAGCCTGCTTAGCCTGGCTATTCTGTCTGATGCATTAGAATCAGCATCTCCTCTAGAAATCCTTCTCTGACCACCCCCCTTCTGTGTTCCCTTGTACTCTGCATTCACTCGTTCATTTATTTACTTAACAAACATTTACCCAGCAGATGCTCCAAACAATGTCCACACAACTGTGGACGAGACAGAGGGCAAATTTTGTAATTCTTTGGTCTCAGTCTCCTCTAGACTGAGTTCCTCAAAAGGTAAAAATAATGTCTTACCTTTGTGAGTTGCCTCAAGGCCACCTCAGGGCAGATGGTGGCTGGGAGGCTTCGCCTGGGTCTTTGGGGACCCAGTGCACTTGGGCAGGCACAGCAGTGGCCTAGGAAGCAGGTGGAGGCCCACCAGGACAGTGGCTACCATAGTTCACCACACATCTGAGGCAACAGAGCTGTCCCTTCCTGCAGTCTCTGCCTCAAGTCCATGACAAAGGTGACCATGAGCCAGCCCTCCAACAGAGGAAACTGTCCAGGATGTTCATACCCAACTAGGAGGTAGTGGAAGAGCTCACAAGCCTGGTGCACAATCACCGGTTCTCCACCCTGGAATTTCCAAGAGCACCTTGGTCTTATAAAAGTCTGGTGCAGACTTCCCTGCCCTTCCTCCACTGCAAGAACACTAAGCCCAGAAGTTTTCCCAACGGCGTCAATGTGCACGCAGCAGCGTTCAAAATCAATTTTCCTGGCTGCGGCGGCTTCCTTCCACAATTTGACAAGAATTTGAACAAAACAACTGCACAGAAAGAAGCCAGACACAATTCCTCTGGAGAAGCTGCCCCACAAACGCCAAGGGAAGGAGTTACTCAAAGAAGCCCCGCAAGGTTCTCAACAATGCATATGAGAAGTTTTGGCTAAATACAGAAGATGGAGATCCCCGTGCTGGGCCATACCTGGAGGAGATGACACGGAACATCCACGCCTTCAGTTTCAGGGATCACTTGAACATGGAAGCTTAGGTGCGTCTGGTAGAACACTGGCATCACTCAAGCTCCGAGGGTCTGATCCTGGATGAAGCTTAAGCACAAAGGGGCGCACCACAGGGCTGCAAAGTGGAGGTTTCTTTTGATTCCACCAACCAATTGAGCGATGCCTCATTAAGGAGGCAGCTTGAGAGGCAGATACTTAAGAGGCTGGATCAACAAAAAGGGCGTGATGGAGGGGCAGGAAGCACCTGAGGGAAAGGCAGAAAACAAAGGGAAAGAAACAGAAAGAACTAGAAAATCAGAGTGAGAAAAAGAGAGAAGCTTCTCAAGCAGGATCTTGAATTCTACTGGAATCAGACAAAGCTCCAGAAGCTACATGCAAAAAAGCAGAAACAGCTACAGAGGGAAAAATAAACTAAAGAGTAGTACTAGTGTGAGCTCAGGCCTGTCCATCAGGCTAACTGCAGAGCAGCTGGGAAGAGCCACACTGTGGAGTCAGGTGTGGTCACTCTAGATCGTCAGCCTGCTGCAGGCCGCATGCTCCGTGCCACCGCGTGTGCGTCTCTGAACACTGAGTCACTGTCACAACCTCCCCTTTCCTTGGATGGCTGTGCCCAAACCTAAAATATATGTGTGTGTGTGTGTGTGTGTGTGTGTGTGTGTGTGTGTGTGTGTGTGTGTCTTAATACCAGGGGCTGGGAGTAGAGGCAGTGGGAGAACAGGACTTTAGGAGAATGCTCAGTAAACAACTTTCTGTTTTGAGAGAAACACTCAGTAACATAAACATTAAAATTACTCTCAGGCACAAGCCCTTGATCTAGTGGACAATGAGCTAACCTGGAGCACTCAGGTGCTACTGCTACCGGCCCTGATCTTCTTTTATGCATCTCACAGCCTGGAGCGTCAGCACTCTGCATGGAAATATAATGCAAGCCGTACAAGTAACTTTAAGCTTTTTAGTAGTCACATTAAAAAGTAAAAATGGACGGGTAAAATTAACTTTAATATTTTTTATTTGGCTACTGTATCCAAAATGTTGACATTAATCAACATAATCAACATTTACATTTTTTTCATACTGTCTTTGAGATCTGATGTTTATTTTACATGGACTGCGCAATTCGAGCTGCTCAGTAGCCACATGTGGCTTGTGGCCAAGGCACTGGAGGGTATATTTCTAATATAGAACAATGGTTTCCAACCTTTGAAAGAATAAATTTTCAAACACACTGCATTTAAGTAATCAATGATGTTGTGGCAATTTCCCAGAGAAATCAGGTGGCACTCAGAGAAGTAGAGAGAGAGATTTAATTACCACACAGGCAGGCTCAGTGAGATAGCTCCCAAAAGGCTGAGCACCCAAGTGCAAAAATGGCAGGGTTTTATACAGTTTGCATAAGGAAACTTGCTAGCCCATCCATCATAGCATAAGCATTCTCTATTGTTCAGGAAGGGGGTCAAGGTAGCCATGGCTACCACTAGGGACAGGCAGTGCAGTACACCCAGCAACTTCTCTGCTCCAGCAAGCAGTAGAATCAAAGCAGCACACTCCCCAAGCAGCAGACTTGGGAAACTTCCTGCTTCAATGTGTTCTCTTTTTATTTATTTTTTTTTTCCATTCCAGAGGCTCATATAGTTGGCACTGAAAACTTCTAATCAGAATAAGACAACAGATGAGAGAACACCTTGAATTGGGGGTGGGTGGGAAGGTGGTGGAAAGTTGGCATTGTTGTTAACCGTATCATGGCAAATGTTGAATTTTTGTTGGCTTTTTGTTTTGAAAAGTTGAAGGTATCCCTGATTACTACATTCCTAGCTGTGTGGCACTTTAATTTCAATTGGATTGCCAGGTAAAACATAGCAGGTCCTAAAGTAAAACTGTTTTGTTCAACGTTGTTTCATATAATTTTTTTAAAAAGATTTATTTATACAAGCACTGGGTACAGTCAGAAGTGCGGGAGGGTGAGAGAATTCACCAGAGCCCGAGGGGAGAGCAGAGCAGGCAGACTGACGAAGTACACTGCTGAGGGGAGCAGTGGGCTGCAGGAGAGGTCTACGGGCCATGTGGGACCCTCAACCGGTGGCCCAGGATCAAACCGGCACTGCAGAGTCTGCTGGCAACTTCGCAACCCAGCGCTCAACTGCTGCGCCACCAGGGAGGCCCTCATAAAATGTTGATGAAGAAAAAAAAAATCAGTTCTCTGCCAGGGCCATTGTCTGTGTGGATTTTTGCACTGTGTGGACTGTTTGCACATTCTCCCCATGTCTGCATGGGTTTTCTCCAGTACTCTGATTCCTTCCAAATCCCATAGCTGTGCACAGTAAAGGTTCAGTGCCATGTCTAAATTGTCCCAGTCTGAGAGAGAGAGAGTGTGTGTGTGTGTGTGTGTGTGTATGTCTGTGAGAGAGAGAGAGACAGAGAGAGATGCACCCTGGGATAAGTGGGTGTCCTTTCCAGGTTTGGTTCCTGCCTTGTGTCCTCAGTTGTGGGAATGAATCCGTGATCCACAACCCTGATAGGAAAAAGTGGGTTGGAGGATGAATGAATACAAATTATTGTTTCAAGTTTTTGAATCTTTATTTAGAAATTTGGTGAAATTTTTGTGTCCAGAAATGTGCCTTAGGAAATAAACTCTCGCTTATATCAATTAGCCTATGATAAAATTGGCTTCATTATGCATTTCACTTAAAGTCTCAGATTAAACATGAGAACTTACTGTACTGTATTTTGTTAAACATGAGAACTTACTGTACTCTATTTTGATTTGCTAGATCTGATAACCCTAAGTCCTAGCACAGTACAGCGGGTTTGCTGGAATGGGGACACTTCGTATCTAATGAAGACACAGAAACCATCTTTAGGAAACATAATGACTCGATGTCAGTCAATCAAAACAACACAACACCAGTTTTTAAAGATTTTTCATTTGGGAAGTGTAGTAATTATTATTAATGCTGTAAGAGGAATTTGAAAAATGATAATTTTCTGTAATTGGGTTTGAGATTTCCTGGGTAGATTATGGATGATTATTTTGAGCATCTCCAGTCTCAAAAGTTCAACACATCCAGACAGTGGAATACTATTCAGTGCTAATAGAGATGAGCTGTCAACCCAAGAAAAGACATGGAGGAAACTTAAATGCATACTACTAAGTTAACGAAACCAATCTGAAAAGGTCATATACTGCATGGTTTCAATAAGACATTCTAGAAAGGCAAAACTATGGAGATAGTAAAGAATGATGGTGACACAGCGAGTACAGAAGAACAGATAGAACAGAAAGGATTTTTAGAGCAATGAATACTCAATTATATATTGTAACTGTTAACCACCAAACTGGATCTTTTCACTCACTCCCAGAAAGCCAAATTCCAAATCATGAGAAATACTTTTACATGAAGGAGTTTATTCAAGATGGCCATTGAGTGAGTTGGCAGGATAAGCACCCCCAAAACTCCAGCTCCCCAAATGACAGGAGAACTGGGATTTTGTAAGGGGCAAAGGCATGTGAGGCAAGTGCAGGGCTTCTCATTACCAGATCCAAGGAGGTGCCAAGCAGTCTACGCAATAGGAGTCAGATGTTTGACTTTCCCAGCAGGTGGATATTTACTAGGCATCAGCTGAAGGTTTGTTTCTGATGGGAAACAAACTATCAGCCCCGGAGCAACACAGAGAAATTTTTTAGGAATGTAGCACAATTAGTTTTCCAAGTTTCCAGGAATGTAGGTGGAACCAGTTAATAGTTAATCATGAGGAGAAAACAGGGGGCACAATTCAGCAAATTAAAAGTTAATTCTGCTTATTCCTAAATTTTTTAGTCTAGGGCAGTTTTTTATTACAAAATGCAGGGGATCAGGATATATAACAATGGCTGTATAGTGTTATATCTTTGTCCCAACCCATAAAATATATAATACCAAGATGAACCCTAAGGGAAACTATGGGTTTTGGGTGATTATGATGTGTCAATATAAGTTCATCCAATGTAAAAAAAAAAAATTACTGTGAATGTTGATGATAATGAGGGAGGCTATGCCTGGGGCAAGGAGGTAGCTCCTCCTAATGTGAACCTTAAACTGCTCTAAAATAACTGCTCAAAAATAATGAAGTCTTCCCAAAATATTTTATCAACACAGTCTCCCAGAGATTTTGTCTTAGGACTGTGGGCATATTTGGGTGAATGTTGACACCATCCTGGGTGTTGGTGTCTCCCCATCCTGTATTTGACTTGAATCCCAAAGGTACCTTTTGAAACTTTTTATCTTTGATACTCATTTCTTCTGCTGTCCTTTCTTCACCATTCTTTACATATCCCTTGATGGGTGATGAATCTTTTTGATATCTCCACATTTTGCATTATGTAAATGAAAAAATTCAAGAATTTCTCTTGGGTTATAAACTAAGTTGGGGAAAAGGGAGGATAAATTCCTCCTTAGTTTTCATACTAAAATATAAGGATGCATGAAAGCTACAGGGACAACTTAGAAACCTCACATGTAATTTACCAACTAGATTGTATTTCATTCACATTTGATCACTCAGTAATTTTAAGATGCGTAAAGAAATACTAAAAGCATGGGACTAGGAGAGCACACTAAGGCCTAATATATATCTTTGTGTGCAACTGGTTCCACTGTAATTAGCTCATTTCTTTCCTTCACATATTTAACTTTTTGTATATCCTCCTCACAAAATTGTTAGAAATCCAGGTGGGGTAACCAGAGCACTCTAAATCTCCTGCCTCCTTTTGTGTGGAATGACATTATGGGATAATCCCAGAAATTTGTGAATTTGATAAATTCATTGGTGAATTTATCCCATGGAGGTTAGTCCTAAGGAGAGCAGGTGAACTGTTTTAAATTTTAAAGATACGCCAAAGCTGTCTGTTAGTCCCCAGGCTGTTACAATACTTAGAAGTAATGGGGGTCTCAGGTGTTAAAACGAAAACAATAGAAAACATTCTGGAAAGTAACAAACTGCCTTTTGCAAGACTCTGTGTTTCTTAAGTATGGGGATTTTGCAATAAATGAGTTAGAAGATGTAAATGAAGTCACTGATTATTTGGGGGTAATTCCCTTGGGGGTTGTAGGATTTAGCTCTCAGCCATATTTCTGTTGGACTTCTGGACAATGCAGTCAACCTCAAGATTTTAAGCTAATCTTTTTACTGCCTTTTCTGATCATTTAGTATTTTCTACTCTTGATTTTTCTTAATTTAAAAAAAACATTCTTAGTATTTTAAAAATTGGAGTAAGGCTCCTAAGCTATATTTCAGGAAAATGTAGAGTAGGAAAAGGAAGGAAGTAGGGGAAAATTTATTCCTTCATCAGAGACCACAATTATGTTCTAAAACATGTAGGAAATTCTTCAGGAAGCTAGAGGTAAGATAAAAGTAAAATTGTGTTGAATTTATATCACTATAGGCAGTCCCCAGCCTAAGAAGCAGTCAGGTAATAAAGGTTTATTCTCTAAGCTCTTGTTTAGAACTCAGATTCATTTTTCCATAGAAACATCATAAATGATTGAGCTCACAGATCAAACTTGAAAAGTTATACACCAATAGCGAAGGTGAAGCACAGACTCATGTTTCTTGTTGAAGTTCAACAGACCACGCTTCATAATACTCTTCTGCTAGCAAGACTTATATCAAGTTCCACCCATAATACTAGGGCCTACCTAAGAGAATAAAATAGAGTTCAGGTCTCTTCTTTCCAAACTCTTTTCAGAAGTTACCCCTTGCTATCTGCATTGAAGGAAAAGCAGGATCAGTCATTTTTTTACTTTTTTTTAAAGATTTATTTATTTATGCATACAAGAGCTGGGGTACAGGTCAGAATTGTGGCAGGTGAGAGGATTCACCAGAGAAAGAGTAGGGAACAGAACAGGTAGATTGACTGAAATACACTGCTGAGGGGAGTAGTGGGTGAGGCAGGAAAGGTCTGCTGCACCATGTGAGTTGCTCCCTGGTCGGCCAGGAATCGAACTCATGCTGCAGAGGCTGCAGACAGCATCATGGGTTGTATCTTAACCCCTTGCACCACCAGGGAGGCTCCCATTTTTTGATTTCTGACTTAGGAATAAGGGTTATTACCTCCAGAGGAAAAGAGACCCTGTAGATTCAGAGCTTCTCTAGTAATGGCTCATGTGTAAGGTAAATAAAATGATAGAGGTCTGTGAGTTAACAAACTTGAATTTGAATCTTAGCTCAACCATTACCCATGTAACCTTGAATGAGTGACTTTACATGTCTAGGCCTAAGTTTTCACATATTTAAAAAATAATAAATTGCTTCCTGCCTGTGGATGCCACCAAGGAAGCATCACAAAAGTCTCCTGTCACTGCCATCATGTCTAAAATCAGAATCTCCCAAGAAGCCAGGATAACTGGAAGTTCTTTGAGCTTTGAAACAAGCAGTGAGAACCCATTTAGAGCAATGAGAAATACTCACAGGCTGTGTGGTAATGAGAGATCTGAACACCCCAGTGAGCCAGAGGCTTTGGGTTTGTCACTTATGCACCACAGAGGAGGCAAATGTCAGGCCACACAGGTGCATGGAAGAGTTGTGGACTCAAAGCAGGCCATGTCAAGAAAAGATTCTCAAACACTTGGTGCTCATTAACTGTGAAAAAGATTTTTTGGTGGCATCAAAGAAGATACCGAAGAACATCTCTGAGAGATTACTTTCAGCAGTATAGGAAAATGGAAATGGTTGAAATCATGCCTATTCAGGGCAGTGGCAAGATCTGAGGCTTTGCTTTTTTGACCTTTGATGATTGTGATTCTATAGACAAGATGGCCATTCAGAAATATCACACTGTGAGTCGCCACAACTGTAAAGTAAGGAAAGTTACCTAGGTAAGAGAAGGTCAGTGTTTCATCCACCCAAAGATGACAAAGTGGTTCTGTAAACTTTGTTGGTGTTTGTGGAGGTGGTGTTGGTGGGAATGACAACCTTGACATGCAGGAAACTTCAGAGGTTGAGGTGGCTTTGGTGGCAACTATAGTAGCAGTGGGAATGGCTACAATGGACATGGTAATGATGGAAGCAAATTGGAGGTAGTAGAAGCTATGCAACTATCAATCTTCAAGTTTTGGACCCATGAAAGAAGGAAACTTTGGAGGCAGAAACTCTGGCCCCTGTGGTGGTAGAGGCCAATACCTGCCAAGCCACAAAACCAAGGTGGCTGTGGTGACTCCAGCAGCAGCTGTAGCAAAAGGTTTTAATTAACCTTTAAAAAAGAAAACAAAGATGAGCAGCAAAGGAGTGTCTCTGTCTCTCTCTCTCTCTCTATATCTCTCTCTCTCTGCCAGAGAAGTGACAGGGAAGCTACAGATTACAACAGATTTCTGAACTCAGCCAAACACAGTGGGCTCGCTGCTACAAAACTGACATGTTTTAGACAATACTCATATGCATGAGCAAAAAACTCAAGGGCTATATTTGTGACAAAGAGTGTAACAGGTTATTTTAGTTTCTGTTCTGTGAAAAGTGTAAAACCCGCCGCCGGCGGGTCCCACATGGCGTGCAGACTTCTCCTGCGGCGCCCGCTGCTCCCCTCAGCACTGTACTTGGGTCCTTCTGCCTGTTCTGTTCCCCGCGCTGGCTCTGGTGAATTCTCTCACCCTCCTGCGCTGCTGACTTTACCCAATGCTTGTATAAATAAATAAATAAATAAATATGTATAAGTAAATAGAATGTCAAATTTGAGTTTATAGCTTTCAAGTGAATTTCAAAGGACTCTATCACTATCACCACCATCCTCCCCAAAATTAAGAATCTATGGATAAAATAATCTGTTAAATTCCTTTAGCCCTAGCATTTTTAGTTCAGTGTGGTTTCTCAATTAGGAACTGCCTAATCATGATTTACTAACCAACTGAGTATTGGGGCCCTTCAAATAAATTAATATTGTCCTTTGCTATTATACTAGTTAAGCAATCAGCAGAATAGAAATAAAGTTTTTATAACATTTCTACATGATTTCTCATCCTCTGAAAATTTCTCCTCTAGCTGTAATAAAAGATTTGTCATCTCCCAGTCCTCAATTCCAAACTGATAGTTCGCATTTCTAGGTCTTCAATTAGTGTTTTGTAAACTTTGTCCACCCACTACGTCCTCAGTTAATTCACTCTTCTACTAACTTGACATGTCCTTGCCCTTCGGTGTTTTTGAACCAAGATAGAGGTCACTTTAATAAATTAGAATCGTTTTTTTTTTTTTTTCTTTCAGGAAAAGGAGAATTGAACTGCCTATCTTGTGCGTGGAACTACCACCTGAAGGGAGGAATCTGCTCTTCGGACTGTCATGCAGGGAAATACAGAGTGGGAAAGGTACTGAGGGTTGGTGTTGGGTGCCTTTCCCCAGAGGGACATGAGCTACTTTCTGGGTGGCATCCTGGGCAAAGTCAACTAGTTCTAAAAATCCCTACATTCACTACAGATCAGATTTAATTTTTTAATATCATCTATCAGTACATCATGAAACAATGGTACTATCTACCTATAGCTTTAATTTCAGTCAAAGGAACTCAGAATATCTAAGATAGATAGTGTGGAAATTAAGTAAATTAGGCCTCAGAATTAACACTATATTCTTGATTTAGAAGTTTCAGATCTACATGGGAAAATGATGTTAGACATAAGAAGTATCTTCTTCTAGCCCTCTGCTGTCAAACTTGAAATATCCTATGTTGATCTTTTATTTCCTGCACCCTTTTACTGCGTATTAAGAGAGATATATTTTTCATTTGCTTGGATTTTATGAGTCTCATTAATTTCTTTATTTTTTATTTTTTAAAAGATTTACTTATTTATACAAAAGCTGGGGTACAGGCCAGAGGTGTGGGAGATTCACCAGAGACAGAGTGGGGAGCAGAACAGGCAGACAGAAACAGAAAACACTGCTGAGGGGAGCAGAGGGAGAGACAGGAGAGGGCTGCCGCACCATGTGGGTATCTCCCTGGCCGGCCAGGAATTGAACTGGCCCTGCAGAGGCTGCGGACAGCTTCACAGTGCGGCGCTCAACCCGCTGCACCACCAGAGAGGCCCCATTAATTTCTTTTTTTTTTTCTTTTTTTTTTTTTAATAGCTTTTGAGGAACAACTATTTTTAAAAAAAGATTTATTTATTTATGCATGCAAGATCTGGGGTATAGGCCAGAGATGTGGGGGTAAGGGTGAGAGGATTTACCAAAGACAGAGTGGGGAACAGAACAGGTAAACTAACCAAAGTACACTGCTGAGGGAGCAGCAGGGAAGCCAGGAGAGGTCTGCTGCGCCATGGGTTGACCCCTGGCCAGGCGGGGATTGAACTCGTGCTGCAGTGGCTGCGGACAGCTTCATAGGTTGTGGCTCAACCCCTTGCACCACCAGGCAGGCCACCCATTAATTTCTTAATTGTGCTTCCAAACTTAAGAAATTAAGTATCTCCATGGGGAAATTGACACTGGCCAGCATATTCAGTTCTGAGCTCTCTTTATATTCTGACAACTAGCTCTAGTTACACTTTAGATAGAGTGAAGTTCAGAGAGATCAAATAGTTTGCTAAAGATCAGATAGTAATAAGTAACAAAGTTGGAATTGAACCCATCCTAATCCAGGATTGGATGAGACAACACTAGCTAAAAGCACGTCATAGTGATCAAAAAGGCAATTCCCATTTATTCTTGTTATATTATATCATCTTTCAAAAGTCAGAAGTGAAGTAGGGAGGTATCTTTCCTCATCTATTTTCCAGCACCAGTAAAGGTTGGGAGGTGGGGTGAGACCACTTCCTCTTTGACTTTTTCCATTGAGATTTAACTGCTTTAGTGAAAATCACAAGTTACATTATTCTAAGGCAGTGCGATGAGAAGCTAAAAACACAGAAAAGCCAAATCGATGATATAATTGAGTGAGGATGATAGATAAAACAAAACCTCAGTGCATGCTTGATGAAAAGTAGGGAATGATATTTCACCCATGTAATTTGTGACATACAGCAAGTGCTGGAGACTGTATCAAATAGATCACAAGAATGCACAGCAACATTTGCTACATATAATGAATCCAGAGTTGAAAATTCATCTAGCTATTAAAGAAAAATTAGGACTAGATTTACATATAAAATATCCCAATTTTGATATGTGGGTAATAAATTGAAATTTTTTAAGATATGAAGGTCCATATCGTATAGACCAGATAAAGCTTATACTTGACCATCTCAGCACCTGAGCTGTCCTGAGTACCATCATTACTAGCAGATGTCAGAGGAAAAGGCCCACCAATGATTCTATCCACGAGCAAGCAGTTAGTTCTATCTTTCTCCCTGCACAGTTAGAATGAACTCAGAACAAACCAGCTTTCTGCTGTCCCCCACTTGCTTCCCCCCATTATGGAGTTAAGATGGAACTCCCATCTGAGAGTTCCAGGGTTTGTTAATCCCTGATTCAGAAGGAATTTCCTGATTGTTCTTAACAGGGGGACAAATTTAACTGTGAACAATGCCACAAAAGTTGCACAGAATGCAAGGGACCTGGTGCCAACAACTGCACTGTGTGCCCTGCCCACCTGTTGCTGCACATGGATGATAGCCGCTGCCTACACTGCTGCAATTCCTCGGATCCCAGAGATACCCAGGAGTGCTGTGACTGCCAAAAAAGGACAGGTGAGAGCAGAGGAAGAGAAGCCTGAAGAAAACAGGCATGTCCTCAGGAAGTTAATGGGAGCCATGGGGGCGAGGAGGCTGGGAAGTTCCAGAAAAGCAATATAGCTACTCTTTAATTGAATCCCTGCTAGACATCCACTGTACCTCATCTTCATGCTCATCATCTCATTCCAAAAGTAGATATTATTAATCCTATTTTACAAATGCGTGGACTGAGACTCAAAGGGATTGATTAGCATGCCCAGGTCCACATCAATGTTAAGAGTCTCACCTGGAATTTGAATATTGGCCCTTTGGACTGCAAAGTCCACATTCCTTCCACTGTAGCCTCTAAAATTAGAGCTTAAGGAGGTCTAGAATTTCATCTTTATACATTTACTTTCTTTATTTTTTAACTCTTCCCTCCTGGGAAAAAAAGAAGAAAAATCAACTATAAAGGAAACTGATGCTAATATTATCTTGAAGCTGTTGAAGAATCATTCTGAAGATGATGAAATCTATACCTCTCAGACATTTAATGCATTTAGAAATGAAATTTCTCTGAAGGCAAAAAAGAAACAAAACCACCTCTTCCAATTCCTAGTCCCCCAATGTCTCCCAACCACCCCTAACCCCATCCATATGAGTATTTGGTCAATGAGTTCAAACTTAGATCTCAAGTGAGTGATTGCTTCTAAAAAGAAATTGTATTCCTAAAACATATTCTCTAATCCAAAAGATCATTTCCTTAGGATTCAGATGTTTCATTGTCTGACAGAAAAAGATATCATATTTTTAGCAACCTGTCCACTTATAGATAAAGGAAACCCAAGGCCCATAACTGCTACTAGCCATTTATTTTTATTTTTTATCAGCCTTTTCTACTAAATTCTAAATAACATCTTTCCAACATCTAATTATTTTTCCTTCTTTCAGTTTTCCCACCTCAAGAGCAACTTCTTTTCCTAGCTCTTCAAATACATCCTCCTTTAGAGATTGACTATCTAATATTCATCTACATCTATCTAATAGCCATCATTATATTTATGGCTTTTAAAGGAAACTAAAAGTATGTGGGGTGTGCAGCTTAGTTTCCACCAGCCTGTTCCTACAAAGAATTATTTAGTCAACTTTCCTGAATTTTACATGACTTTTGAAGATCTACCCAGACCAACTCTGCAAAAGTCTACATACTCTTGATCACCTGCTCATTCTTCTCTGAGGTCCTCTGCCCCTTCAAAGAAACCAAATCACAGCAGTTGACCCTGACTCTGCAGATAGAGGACTGGGGACTAGAAAGACATTACTGCTTATTTAGACAATGGAGAGGTCTCATTGTTTCTCCTGTCTTGGGAAGCTCTCCCCCTCTTCGTACCACACACGGATTGCTTATCCATCCCTCTGGTGGTATAACCTTTTCTCCAGGGAAAAATTCTGTGCTGATATTGTTAATGATGATAGCAATAATGATAATGCTGTTACTTCATAAGAGGAAATTCTGCTTTATGGGCAAAATCCCATGAGAAGGAAAGTTAAAATAAAATAGAAAACTTGTTTATCACTAAGGAAAAGAGAGAGCTATAGTGGTGATGAATCAGATATAATTGGCTAATATCTAATAAGCAAAAGTAATTGCCCCTAAAATATTTGGCAGCAGTTTTATATCCATTAAACTAGTGTGTGTAATGTTCCTAGAGTCTCTCATAAAAGAATTCTCTGGACAGACCCAGGTGGTTCAAAAAATACTTAGGGAAAATATACTGTGTATTTAAACTTGTACAAACGACATATAGCCTGCTAGCTTGTGTTCTTTTGCTCCAGTTATTTTATACTCCCTTTCAGACTCTGATTTGTGAGCTAAAGAATAGGAAAATAAATAAATCACCAAAATCATACTACCTGAGTAAATGAGTAAAATATAAGAAAAATAAGTTCATTGCTGAAATTACGCCTTAATCCTTTCTTCTGCGCTTCTGTCTTGCTTTTACTCTGTGTTCTCATTTAAGGCATCAAGACTAGTTAATAAATGATAGGGGACAAAGCTCTCAATTTCAGAAATCTTAATTATAATTGAAGAAATTTAATTCACTGAACTTGGTAATCAGAAATTAATGATTCCCTTCCTGCTAGATGAGGGCCACAGAACACCAAAAATAGTTGCCAGTATTTTGCCTTAATGTCTCCAGACATGGAGTTCAAGTTCTGATTACTTCACAATCTTTTACCCCTGACAATGTGACAACTCGCTTCTTTTCTCAGTTTCCTCAACTGTCGAGCAACAGATTGACCTAAGTCATTTTAAAGCCACACATAGCAATAAGAGTCAATGGTTTGATAAATAATCTGCTCCTCCCCTTGAATGAAACAATCATGTTGGACCAGGTTTAAAGGTAGCTCTGAGATGAGTCAGTCTTACAAAAAATGAGAGCTATTTAGCATAAGTGGAACATGGCCTGGGATGGAAAATTTCTCTCAGGAAGGCAACTGAACAATCAATTGGTAAGTTTGGGCAATATGCGACTGATTTATAGGTGTGGGATGAGGGTGAGGGCTGCTTCCCTTTGGATCTCAACTGACCCTCATCCTGGAAGGGTTTGTTGGTCTCCGCAGACCCACACTGGGCTCCTCGTGTAGTACACACTGCCAATTCTGTAATGTGATGTGTCCTCAAAGAAAATCAAAGACTGTTCATCTACCAATTTAGATATGAAAGATAAAAGTAAACTTTTTGACCTCAGAATACCATAATTTTCCTCCTTCCATTTCTTCTCTCCCACCCTTCCCCCTCTCCCTTCTCCCTTTGGGGTTATATTCCAACAGATGAATGCTTCCTTCGAGAAAGTGAAACTGGGCCTGCTGCTGAGCATTTCAAGACAGCTCTGTTCATCACCTCCTCAGTCATACTGGCGCTTCTCTTAGGGGCAGCTGTGATAGTCTGGAGGAAATCTCGGGGCCGAGCCCCAGTAGCACAGAAGGGTGGCTATGAAAAGCTGGCTGATCCTAGCAGGTCTTACTCCTCCTATAAGAGCAGTCATCTCCAGAGCACCAGCTTTGAAGAGGCTCAGATGATGGAGTACAGAGACCGGGACGATGAGGATGAGGATGACGAGGATGATATTGTCTACATGGGCCAAGATGGCACAGTCTACCGGAAATTTAAGTATGGGCTGCTGGATGATGATGAAGTTGAGCTAGAATACGACGATGAGAGCTATTCCTACGAGTGAACAGAGGCAACAGAGGCCTCACCCCAGTTCACTCACGGGATTGTGTGTGAGCATTAGTTTGGCATTTAATCCCCACACACCAGACTGATATGGGGGGGGGGGGTGTTGTATTAATCTTTAAACCACCAGTCCAACTAGAGTATGTGAGAATACTGAAATACATTGTTCTTCTTTTGAATGACTAAACTCAATAAAACATAATTGTTCAACCATAATTGAAGAACAAGGATAAAATTCAGAGGGATTGTCCTCAAAACAGTATGTTAAGATACAAAACACAGGAAGTAAAAAACAAGTGAAATTTGTACAAACTGGTTTATGTGATTAAAAAAAATAGAAGTGGTCTTATTTCTCAGCTCTATTGTGGTGATATAAAAATTCTGTTTGTCAGTTTTGGTGAGGAAATCTGCTCCCCTCTAGAATTCTGATATTTCTTGAAATAATATTTGAGGGATGAGGAATTGTTTGCCTGAGGGAATTTTTTTCCAGGTAGCTGGCTTAAATTTCCTTGGAAGGATGAACTCGAGACTGCTGCTGGTAAGCAGAAGAGACCACTTCCACTGAGGCAGGTCATGAATTATTTAGAGAGGAGGAAAGAAGAGTGACATTATAGCCAAGGAAACGTGTGTCCTTTTAGCTCTGGTTCCTCTACAACTTGGAGTCATAATTCTAGAAGCAGAACAAGCTCAGACAGGAGATAGATGGAGGCATGTGCAGCAGGAAAGAAAATAATAAGTTTCCAAGAATTTCAGCATTACACCCTCATAATTTTCTTAGAGTTTGTCTGGTTGGAAACATCAGCTAAGTCATCACTAATAAAAGAAAAATGGCAACATTAGTGTAACATAAAATGGGATAAGATGATCAAAAATGTCTATTCTAATAAAAAAAGACTTTAGCTAGTAAATTAGAGGGCTTTTGTCAAAAGCCTATCACAGAATTTAGACTCTCCAAAGAGAAAGAAGGAATACAGTCTAAATGGAAAACCCCAGCATCCTGTTCACAAGCTTAATCCAGCTGTCTGCTGGCCTTCCGACGCTGTCACTGCATCCTGAACTTCCCTTTTCCACTCTTCTACCCAGTACACACTTGGATTAGTGCACACCTGGGACAGTTTTTCTGCTTATAGGAATAGAGAGAAAGGGGCTTTTGATGCACAAAATTACTTACCCAGAGTCTTACAAATTCCCTTGTAAAGTAGATATTATAGGCTATACCAGAAGTGGAACAGTGACATTATCAGATGATGATGATAATCATAAAATGTATTGTATATCTACCATGTACTACAAGGGAACTAAATAATTCCTTTAAAAAAAAATCACCCCACTTAATACCATAACTTCATGAAATTGGTACCATCATTAGTTTGTTTTTATAGGAAACCTGAGACTGACAAAATTGAGAAAAAAAAGAATGACCCTAAAGCACAAGTCTTTAATAACCATGCTACACTGACATAAAAGAAGAAGCATTCAGGCCTCCCCTGTTGGTGCAGGAGATTGAGCGCTGTGCTGTGAAGCTGTCCGCAGCCTCTGCAGTGCCGGTTCAATCCCAGCCGGCCAGGGAGGGTCCCACATGGCGCGACAGACCTCTCCTGTCTTGCCCGCTGCTCCCTCAGCAGTGTATTTTGTCAGTCTGCCTGTTCTGTTCCCGCTCTGTCTCTGGTGAATCCTCTCACCCTCCCGCACAACTGGCCTGTACCCAGATCTTGTATAAATAAATCTTAAAAAAAAAAAAGAAGCATCCTAAGCAAATAAAAGCATGGCTATTATTTTATTTTATGACATGGCAACTGTATTATCCTTTCTAAATTCATGCATTTTAATTTTTTATAAAACATAATGTATCACTGATACAGGACATCTCTGTGAAGAAGCTTACAGGTTCCTGAAGGCCTCAGTGTTGAAGACACAAGTAGAGTTTTGTGTTTTTGTGGAAAGGGCTAGATTACACAAACTTTAGTCTTTGCACAACTACTGAACTCTGCCATCATGGCATGAGTGTGGCAAACCCTTAACAGATGAGTGGGCCATGTTCCAATGATACATTTATTTATGAACACTGAAATTTGGATTTAAGATAATTTCCTCTATCATAAAATATCATTCTCCTTTGAGTTTTTCATCATCACTTAAGAATGAAAAAACCATTCTTAGTTCAAGACATTACAAAAACAGGTGATAGACCAGCTTTGGTCAAACAGACTGTAGTTTGCCTATCCTTTCTTTAAGAAATATAGGAGACCATGTGTGTTGCACACACACGGTATGTTCCAAAAATTCTGATCATTTAAAATCATCTTTTAAATCTATTTGAAGTTCTGATAGTACCTTTTCAATTCTTAGAAATACATAAAATACAGTAAGATAGCCAGCACATCAATGGAAGAACTTCTCATTTCTTGCTGTAGAATTACAGAATGTAGCTTACGGAAATAAATAATTTGTTTATACCATGTTGTTCACCTGCCCTGATAATTCACCTGCTCTAATAGACTGAGTCTGACATTTCTTTGTGTAGCCTGAAAATTGGTTTCCAAGAAAAAAAAAATTTGTGTTTATGATACACAGCTAAAGATTAAATGAGGTCAAGACAGCCTTAACTACTTAGAAAAATTGTGGTGTTGTGACTCTATGTGAGCCTGACGAGATTCATGCTGTGTATAGGTACAGTTTGACATCTTTCCTTCTTTGTACTTAGTCATGCCACATTATTCTCAGATTTCTTTTGAATACTATGTTAACAACAGTCTAAATAGATAAATACTTGCTTGGAAAACAAAGTCATTTTTGGTTTTCTGTTTTCAAGTTACTTGGAAATGTTATGAGAGCCCCTGTAGACTGGAAATGAAGCAAGAGGCTAGGCAAGAGCTTGAAAGGTTCCAGTTCATAGAAAGTACTTTTAAAATGGGAAGTAAAATTAAACCAAGACCAAATAATGCCATGGGAACTTGCTTATTAAAGGACTATTTCTGAGGACATTTTATGTGCTTAATATGATGCTTTACCTAGTAAGAGAGCAAAACAATAATGGAGTGCTGTTTGTTTTTTATCTTTCTGCCTCCAGTTAGCAATGTTAAGCTAAAAATTCAGGAGGCCATTAAAAGGAAAAATGGACTCTACATGGAATCAAAGATTTGCAATTCAGGATACATAGAATGGGTAGAACTAAAACATGCCCTAAGAAGGAACAAAGTCAGGAGTTTTTATGGGAAGAAAAGAGGAAGATGAGATAAGCAGTTAAAGAAAAGAATTAATGTTAATAAACATAAACCATTCTTGACCATATATAACTGGTTACTGATTCCAACTTCTGACAAAAAGTCCACAGTCATCAGTCCTCGGGATCAGAATGTCCTTTCCCCTGCTGATTTCACAAACAATGGTTTAGTTCATGAAAAAAATTGCCGTTTGACCCAGATCAAAGGATCTTTGGCCCAATTCAAATAAGAAAGTAATAGTTTTTCTACTGTGGTATCTCTGGTCCCATTTAAAATGGCTGTGTTTGTCAGTTTTTTCACATCAGTTTTCTTTCCTGAAAACACATCATCTGTCTTTTAGTCCCATCATTACTACTTCAATTAAGTCCCAGTCTGGGCCTCCCCAGTGGCGCAGCAGTTGAGCGCTGGGCTGAGAAGCTGCCCACAGCTCTGCAGCACCAGTTCCATCCCCGGCCACCAGGCGAGGGTCCCACATGGCGCCTAGACCTCTCCTGCCGCCTGCCCGCTGCTCCCCTCAGCAATGTACTTTGTCATTCTGCCTGTTCTGCTCCCTGCTCTGGCTCTGGTGAATTCTCTCACCCTCCCGCGCTTCTGACTGTACCCAGTGCTCGTATAAATAGATAAATAAATCTTTAAAAAAAATTAAGTCCCTGTCTTTCTCAACTATACTTTTCCTACTTCCTCCTGAATTACTTCTGATCTTCTGTGTCTTTTCCCCCAATTAATTCTCTACTCTGCTATCAAAAGTTGTTTATATATGTCCATCAAATCATCACATTCTGGGCTCCCCATCACCCATATTGATTATGACATTCAGAATTTTACAAGATGTGGTGACTGTTCTGTTTCCAAACTTAAAAACCATCTCCCTGACCCCTCTATTTCCCAGCTTTCTCTTTTACTCTGCAATAGTACTTGGAGATTTGCTTCTAGGTTCTCCAAAATAATATTGTGTTATGACATTTCTCTGGACATACATTGCTCACTCCCTTGGACTATCTGCTCCCTACCGTGAACAACTGGAAAATTCCTAGCCATCTTTTAAGATCATATTCCTTTATAAGCGCTCCAAGAAATCTTCCTTCACTTCCTTTGAGGTCAATCACTTTCTTACATCTCTGCTGTCTATGTCATAGGCTCCAATCTGATAAAGTAGATCCTTTGCCCTCTAGGGAAAGAATTCATCAGAGAGCACTCAGTGTTGCTGAAACAGGCAAGACTTTATTAGAGAGACTCATGCACAAAAAAACTAATGTAGGGAAAGGAGAATTTAGTCACTCTTTGAAGAGAGTTAGGAGGAAATATTAAAAGAAGTTTATATAGGAAAGGAAGAAATCCGAGGACATAAGGGCTTCTTATTCTCAGTTCAGGGAGGCACTGGGAAGCCTAGGGACAGTCACAAGATTATTGAATGACATTCCTGGAATAGTTTCTCTCCTCTGTGTTATCCCTTTAAAATGGCCCACAGGTGTTCCTCAGACTGGGAAGCTAGTGCATCCTAAGAAGGAATAAAATATCTCCATATGTATTAAGCAACCTACTTCCATAGTCCTGAGGAAAGTGACACAGTGCTTTATTTTGAACTGCCAGGTTGAAGGTTACCGCATAGTTTTTTAATTTTTAAATTTTGTTTTATTTTTTTAATAAATTTTATTTTTATATTCCCCGTACAATTGCAACCCCCTTATTTTGACCCCAATCCCTCCCCTCCCCGCCCCCAACCCATAGAGTGTCTCTGGTTCATAGTTGTTTGTTGATTTTGATTTTCACTTTCTTATAGTTATTCATTTTCCTGGTCCCTTATTTAAGGTTTCTAGATTCCTGCTATGAGTGAGACCATCCGGTATTTTTCTTTTTCTTTCTGGCTTATTTCGCTAAGCATGATCCCTTCCAGCGCCATCCATGTTGCTGCAAGTTGCATGTGTTTATCTTTTTTGAATGCTGAGTAATATTCCATGGTGTATATGTACCACATCTTCTTGATCCAGTCATCTATTTTTGGGCATTTGGGTTGTTTCCAAAGCTTAGCTATTGTAAACAGTGCTGCTATAAACACAGGGGTGCAGGTGCTCTTTGGAATTGATGTTTCTGTGTCCTTTGGGTAAATACCTAGGAGTGGAATTGCTGGATCATATGGAAGCTCTATGTTTAGTAGGTCCAGAAATCTCCACACAGCTCTCCATAGTGGTTGGACCAGTTTGCACTCCCACCAACTGTGCAGGAGAGTTCCTTTTTCTCCACATCCTTGCCAACATTTGTTGTTGCTAGTTTTTTTAATATGTGCCATTCTCACTGGTGTAAGATGGTATCTCATGGTAGTTTTGATTTGCATTTCCCTGATGACAAGTGATGTTGAACATTTTTTCATATGCCTGTTGGCCATTTGCATTTCCTCTTCAGAGAAGTTTCTTTTTAGCTCTTCTGCCCATTTTTTGACTGGATTATTTTCTTTGTTGTTGATGAGTCTCATCAGCTCTTTGCAGATTTTTGTGATCAGTCCTTTATCGTTAGTGTTGTGTGCAAAAATGTTCTCCCGGTCGGTGGGGTTTCTCTTTGTTTTTGTTATTGTCTCTTTTGCAGTGCAGAAGCTCTTTAATTTGATGTAGTCCCAGCTGTTTATCTTTGCCTTCACTATCACTGCTTTGGGTGATGTGTCTGTAAAGATGTCTTTGAGGTGCATATCACGTAGTGTTTCGCCTATATTTCCTTCTATGTATTTTATGGTTGCAGGTCTTATGTCTAGTTCTTTAATCCATTTTGAGTTGATTTTTGTGTATGGTGTGAGGTAGTGGTCAAGCTTCATTCTTTTGCATGTAGCGACCCAGTTTTCCCAGCACCATTTATTGAACAAACTTTCTTTGCTCCAATGCATAGTCTTTGCTCCTTTGTCAAAGATTAGTTGACCATAAATCTGTGGGTTTATTTTTGGATTTTCTATTCGATTCCATTGGTCTGTATGTCTGTTCTTGTTCCAATACCATGCAGTTTTGATGATTATGGCTTTGTAGTTAGTTTGAAGTCTGGGAGTCTGATGCCTCCATTCCCTTCTTTTTTTTTCAGGAGAGCTTTGGCTATTCGGGTTTTTGGTGATTCCATATGAATTTCATCAATAATTGTTCTATTTCTTTGAAGAATGACATTGAAATTTTGATTGGAATAGCATTGAATCTGTATATTGCTTTTGGTAGGATGGCCATTTTAATAATGTTTATTCTTCCAATCCATGAGCAGGGGATGTCTTTCCATTTCTTTGTGTCTTTTTCTATTTCTTTTAACAGTGTTTTATAGTTTTCTTTGTATAGGTCCTTTACCTCTTTTGTTAGATTTATTCCCGAGTATTTGATTTTTTTTATTTTGATAATAAAAGGGATTTTTTTTTTTATTTCTTCTTCTTCAGATTTATCGTTTGTGTATAGGAAGGCTACTGACTTTTGCGTGTTGATTTTGTATCTTGCCACTTTACTCAACTGATTGATGAGTTGAATTAGTTTTTTCTGTGGAGTTTTTGGGTTCTCTATGTACATTATCATATCATCTGCAAATAGTGAGAGTTTGACTTCTTCTTTTCCTATTTGGATTCCTTGTATGTCTTTCTCTTGTCTTATTGCTCTGAGTAGGACTTCCAGTATTATATTGAAAAGCAGTGGTGAGAGTGGACATCCTTGTCTTATTCCAGATCTTAATGGAAATGCTTTCAGCTTTTCACCATTGAGAATGACACTGGCTGTTGGCTTGTCATAGATGGCCTTTATGATGTTGAGGTATGTTCCTTGTATCCCAAGAATTTCAAGGGCTTTTATCATGAATGGGTGTTGCACTTTGTTCTAAAGCTTTCTTGGCATCTATTGATATTATCATATGGTTTTTATATTTCTTTTTGTTGATGTGTTGGATAAAGTTGATTGATTTTCGGATGTTGAACCATCCTTGTGTCCCTGGAATGAATCCTACTTGGTTGTGGTGAATTATCTTATGGATAAATTGTTGGATTCTGGTAGCTAAAATTTTATTGAGGATTTTTACATCAGTGTTCATTAGAGAGATTGGCCTGTAGTTTTCCTTTTTTGTGTTGTCCTTGTTCGGTTTTGGTAATAGTGTAATGTTGGCTTCATAGAACGTGTTGGTATTATCCCTTCCTTCTCAATTTTTTGGAAGAGTTTGTGAAGGATAGGCACTAATTCGTCTCTGAATGTTTGGTAGAATTCATTTGTAAATCCATTAGTCCTGGGCTTTTGTTTTTGGGGAGGTTTTTGATTACCATTTCAATTTTGCTGCTTATAATTGGTCTGTTTAGGTGTTCTATTTCTTCTTTATCTAGCTTTGGGTGATTGTAGAGTTGTAGGAATTTGTCCATCTCCTCTAGATTGTTGAACTTGTTTCCATATAACTGTTCATAGTAGTTACTGATTATTCTTTTGATTTCTTCTCTGTCCATTGTGATTTCTCCTCTTTCATTTATGATCCTGTTTATTTGTGCTTTTTCCCTTTTTTCCCTTGTGAGCCTGGCTAGGGGTTTGTCTATTTTATTGATATTTTCGAAGAACCAGCTCTTGGTTTCATTGATCTTTTGGATTGTTTTTTAGTTTCAATTTCATTTATTTCTGCTTTGGTTTTTATTATTCTTTTCTTCTACTGGTTTTGGGGTTTTTTTTTTTTCTTTTTCTAGATCTTTGAGCTTCGAGATTAGGTTGTTTCTTTGAGTTCTTTCTTGTTTCTTGATGTGAGCCTCTATTGCTATATATTTTCCTCTTATTACTGCTTTTGCTGCATCCCATACATTTAGGAAATTGGTGTCCTCCTTGTCATTCAATTCAAAGAATTTTTTAATTTCTTCTTTGATCTCATTAGTCCAGTGTTCTTCCAGTAGTGTGGTTTTCAATCGCCATGAGGTAGGAGAGTTCCTTGCCTTCTTTTTATGGTTTATTTCTAGTTTAATGCCTTCATGGTCAGAAAAGATGGTTGGTATGATTTCAATCTTGGTGTATCTATTGATGTTTGTCTTGTGTCCCAGTATGTGATCAATCCTGGAGAATGATCCGTGTGTGCTTGAGAAAAATGTATACTCAGATTTGTTTGGGTTTAGTGTTCTATAGATGTCTGTTAAGCCCAAGCACTCTAGATCCTTATTTAGAGATTTAGTGTCTTTACTTATTTTTTGTCTCGTTGATTTATCCATTGTTGCTAGTGGTTGTTGAAATCTCCCACTACGTATGTGTTTTCTCTGATGTCTGTTTTCAGAGATGACAATAGTTGTCTGATATATTTTGGTGCTCCTTCGTTTGGTGAATATATGTTAATGAGTGTTATTCTTCTTGAAGTATTGTCCCTTGATCATAATGTAGTGACCGTTGGGGTCTCATTTTATCTTCTTGAGTTTGAAATCTGTTTTATCTGATATGAGTATTGCTGTTCCTGCTTTCTTTTTTGGTCCATTTGCTTGTAGGATGCTTTTCCATCCTTTAACTTTGAGTCTATTTTTATCTTTTGTAGCTAAATGTGTTTCCTGGAGACAGCAAAAGTTACCGCATAGTTTTAGGCATATTCCTTGGCTCAGGCTTGATCGCAATACTAGTAATAATACTGGTGCAGCAAGCATATACTAATCATTCACCATGTGCCAGGCACTGTGCTAGGTGCTGGAAAAACAATCAGATATTGTACTTTAAGTACTTTCTTTGGTTATAGACAATAAGAAACTTGTAATCTAATCTGGGAGGAAAAAATAAATAATATAACTACCAGTTTTGATGCCTTTGATATGCCAGCATGGTCTTAGGTGCTTTTGTCATATGATAGTATTTAATCCTTTTGACACAAATGCTACAGAGTAGGTAATATGATCTATACAAATAAGGAAATGGTGACCCAGTGAGGCTATTCAAGGTGTTCTTGGTGTTTGTGAGTGGCCCCAGTGGGCTTTGAATCTAGGACTCAGTCCATATTCTTACTGATCTACCATTCTGCTAATTGAAAAATGAGTCTTGCCTTTGTCAGTAGCTCTGGGCCTTGCATGGAATTAGGTTTTTTTGTATGGGATTTGCCATAATGATGAATCATTAGGTGATACCAGTGAAGCACCTATGAGAGCCTGCAATTCGGGTGCATAGTCTTGCCTAAAGGCATAGTGCTAAATGTCAATGAAGAAATAATTTCAGGTACGTTGTAAATGTTAGCTATACACACACCACACACATACCCACACACACACACACACACACACCCCTACACATGTGTAGGTTATACATACATAAGCTAATACATTAAAGAGTAGTCATGAAAGGTTCTATCACATAAAAGAAAAAATGGAAGGTTTTTATCATCAGAAAAATGGTTGGGGATGGTTATTAGCAAATGAAAAGAAAGTTTATTTCAGGCAAAGCCACCTTTCCTTAGGGGAGAGAAGGGGAAATATATAGGTTCTCACTAGTGGTGACCAGGAAACTCTAGATTAACTGGTTCAAAATTCTGCTGTTGGGAGAGGCTGAAAATTAGGTTAAGTATTAAAGTTTGGTAGAGCCCAGGATGGCTCCTTTTGGGTCCTTTTTTTTTTTTAGTAAGTGCTTAATAGGTGTGTATAACATTAGAACAGACACTACCAGATGTGTTCAGAGTAAGATCTGAATGAGAGTCTCTCTCAGCTCCTATGGGCATGGCCTCTTCCAACCAGCATCCATTCTTTGAATCATTCTTAGAGTCAGAAACTTTCCGATTTTTCTATCACACTAATTAGAGAAATGTTTGCTTTTATAAAGCTCCTGCACTTACCATAGGCTCACCTGGAGAATCTCCCTTTGGTCATAACATAACCTAATTATAAGGCATGCTCTCTCATCAGAATCTCTGTTCTGGGATTAGAATGAGAATCTTGAGGCGCTACTTTACGGGTCTGCCTAATATAGCCAATGAAAGTCTTGGAAATCAATGTAGCAAAATGTATCATGTTTGCTAATGTATGTTTTATTGAATTTGCCAGTTCAACTTTGGGAAATATTATAAACAGAATCAAAGCTTTCCCCCAAAAAGTTCCTTTTTGTTTGTAATTCATGGCTGTTTGACAACACTTAAAGTTTTTAAAGACTATAAAATAGATTATAATTGTTAAATACAAGAACCAAGATATAAAAGTTTAAGTACACTAACACTTCAGGTGCTTTTCTGAAATAGGAAAAAAAAATTGGGAAATTTGCAAGCTAAACTGTAGGAATCAAAGATAATACAAGAAATATTATTTACCCCAATAGAACTTTATATTGAGGTGAAAAACAGATGTGTGTCCACATAATCACAATGTGAGGGAGGACGCAAACAATGCATTAATTCAGAGAAAAAAAATTAAATCATTGGAACACAGAGAATGTTAGAAAAAGCAAATTGATGCATCTATAGGCTTTTGGGGGAGAAAAGTTGAGGGGCAATGTGCTTAGGGGAAAAAAGGATCTATCAAGCTCAGTCAGCAAGAGACACAAGGCTCTATCTCAACTTTCCTGTGGTTTGTATAAAGCTCTTTTCACATGAACTTGAAATCAAAGCCCAATGTGATAAAAGACATCCTCAGGTCAACCTGGGTCTCTTGAAGTTAGTAGAAGCAAGGTACACATCTGGTCTTTGGTAGACCCTGCCTTCTCTTCCCATGTCACCCCTTCTCATGCTAGTTCCTAAGACATCAATGAGCCTAAGATATGCGTAAGTTCCATTAGCGTCAAAAGATACCACCGACCCAGAGCCAGCTTCATGAACATGTTCTCACTTCACTTTCAGTAATTACGTCTCCCTCTGCCCATTCATAAAGTAGTCCTAAGTATAAAGCTCTTTCTGTTTTTAAATCTTGGTGGATGATGCCGTGATTAGATTCACCATTCTTGTATTCATTTTTCTAGGTTTGGCATAATAGAAATATCATAAACTTGAGGGAATGAGAGAGCCTTGGGATGGAATTCTAGGGCTAACCCTTTCTTGTGTGGAATCTTGGGCAAGTCAGTACTGAACTTCTCTAATTCTCTGCCACTTATGGGAAAGCAGCTTGCAAACCCTGTGAGCCAAGGCAGCCAACCCCCCAAGGTTGCCTTGAGGGAGGAATGAGATTAGAAGGATTGCTACATAGAAAGGGTTATATAAGTGCTAACTTGCCCTCACTCCCTCCAAGGTCATTTTATTAGATGAAACCTTGTTAAGAAGGTTTCCCTCCCCTGAATGTACTCTTCTAAAAGGATTAGAAAAATAGGATTACATGAGGGAGAGAAAAGTAGACTAACTTGCCGGGTACACTTAATCTGGAGCCATAGACACGCCCACTCAGCATGTTAACAAAGCCTTCTTCTCAGTGAAGCAAATACAGAAAGAAGGATTTTAAGTAAGTGGATCATTCATTGGATTTTCTTACTTAATTTCTTGGCGGATAAACAGATTTTTCTTTCTGAAATCTGAACAGTGATTTGTTCCTAAAGAAGAAAATATAACACATTCCTCACTGAGTGCTGCTACAATAAATCCTTTTCTCCCAAAGTCTTGAAAACTCAAATATTAGAGTCTAGCTATGAAATTAGGTAAGAGGAAGAGGTGATCTTAGGAGTGTGCTGAGAACATGGAAAATGAAGGAGGAAGGCGATCCAGTCTTTCTCCAGGTGACTTCTACGCTGCATCCACATAATACAGGTTTGAAAGTGCTCTTAGAACAGTCAGGAAAGGGCTTGTCTGAATTGTGAAAACTCTTATGAAATCAATCTCTTTTACCTCTTTCAGCTTGCAAACCCAGTGAGCCAAGACAGCATTGAGAACACATTGCAGGTGGTACGCTCCTGCGCTTGAACCTAGCCAACAGTGTGCACAAACAGCAGTGGCCTGGACTCTCCATGTCAGTTTGGAACCAGTGCTATGCAAACAGGACAGGCAAAAGTAGATCAGAAAGTCAAAATGCAATCTGGTGGCTGCAGGATGGTGGAAAGATTATACTTGGGCTGGGTTCCAGAGTCAGGTCTCAGACCCACCAGCATACAAAGGTGGCTAGATCAATGTTTTCAGTATTGATCTGCTCCTGGAACAAAAGGACACCAAATCAAATTAAAAAATTGACCAGAAAAAATGGAATCCTTGACAAAGGTGCTTTCAGCCAGACTTCATTATACAAGGTCCTTGGCTCCTTGTGACAGATGCTCCAGGATGCTCCAAGGACAGTTGTGTCTTCTCTCTTGGCCTGGGATTGGAATTTTTATTCTCTGTGATTCTCCTTTGGTCAAACTTCATGCTGAGTCCTTTATTGCTTTTCTAACTTCCATTGCAACACAGCTGTATAACATCTGGATAACTCCTCTGTCCTGTTTTTGTGTTGATTTTTACTCTTTAAGTGCTATTTCTGTTTGCCTGTCAAATCAATTTCATCCTCTGTAGGTGGATTTCTGATGGCCTTAAAATGCTTGTCTCCTGACATTTGCTTGTGAGGATTAACTGAGTTAAACGCATCTAGGGGGTAACTACCACCCAAAAATCTCATTATGGCAAAAGTTTCATTTCATGGGAGGGGCTCTGAAGGCTGAGTGGAGGTTGAGATGTTGTGGGCAGACAAGGACAAAAAAGTTCTCTCTTCGTTAAGTGTGACTCCCTCACTTTCCCAGGAAGACCTAATCTCCTTATTTCTCTTCAATGGAGAAGGTTGTGCCTTCCCTGGAAAACTCCCCAGCAGCCCTTCCATTTCAACCCCTACCCCCAGCCAGTCTTGTCTCAGCTATTGAAGATGGTATCTAAAGCCATATGGAGACCTCCCTAGTGGTGCAGGGGTTCAAGTCTCAGTGCTATCAAGTTATTGTCAGTCATGGCAGCATGAGTTCGATCCCCCGCCAGGTGGCTAACCCATATAGCATAGCAGACCTCTCCTGCCTCGCCATTGCTCACCTCAGCAGTATATTTCAGTCAATCTGCCTCTTCTGTTCCCCACTCTGTCTCTAGTGAATCCTTTCACCCCTGCACCTCTGGCCTACACACCAGTTCTCGTATGCATAAATAAAAATAAATCTTAAAAAAAAAATAAAGCCAGATGGGTATGACTCAATCTTGGTGGGTTTCTCCCATGCAGCAGACATGTGTTATTACATTTTTTTTACTTTTTCCATATCAATCTAGCTGAAGTTTGTTTCACTATTTGCCAGTCAAGATGAACCCCAAGGGTTACTGGATAATTTCATTTGCACTCTGGCACATGGGTGAGCCAGTTGTAAGCTGTAAGGTGCTACACCAGTGCTATTTTTCCCCGTTCACCTGTTGTCTATCCTAGGTAGGTGTGCCACTTAGGCCATGGAAACTGGGGAAAAATCAAACAATATTCTCCGGCCAACCTGAAATTCTGGATGCAGTTTCTCAGAAAACTAATTGGGACAATCAGAGGTAGCTATATAATTTGTGGGGCCCAGGTAAAATTAAGAATTTCAAGATGGTGTCAGTAGAGCATTGAATTAAGCACAGGATCTTTCTAGGACTCCAAGGCTCAGCATGTTGCTGAATTTGACGTCAATGTATTCAAAGCAACATGGGCTTGCAAAATGCCTCAGCTACTGCATCGACCATCACCCCCAAGTGGGTCAAAGAATTTAGATATCAAAGGTGGTAGCTTTGAGGGGAAGGAATGGTGAGTTCTTTAAGACCTAGAAAATATTATATACAAGGGAAAACACTGAGGAAGATGACTTGACATGGAAGAGGCAGAACTTCTTTTCAGGTATCAATAGCTTAATTGGAAGAGAGCTGCTCTTCAATCTATCTTCACTTCCATCTTAGTTTGACATGACACTGAAGCAAGTCATCCAAGATAATATATGTGGCTGTGCTTTGTGTATTGCAAACTGCACAATTGAAGTGTAAACTTTTACTGTGACCATTTCTATAAGTATATCTTAGCCCTTTTAGAACATGAACACACACACACACACACACACACACACACAGCTTCACCTATGTGTAGCTGTTTGCTTCTTCCAAGCAATAGAGGGGGAGGGTTTTATATCATCCCAAGTCAGTCCTTTTTTAAAATTCCTGGCTTCTACTCCTTCTGGGCTGAAAACAAACTACCCAGTGGGTTCATTAATCTCATAGGCAACCAGTTTGTTAGTCTTTGTAGTGTTTTGAAGGTGGGGGCGGGGCAGGAAGAGCCAAACTCACCCTGCCTGACCTCCCTGGGATTGTGACATCAGATCTGTTTACATAGTTGAAGGGCTGAGGATGTAAGAGTAGAAGGTGGAGAGCAAGTGAATGATTCAGGAGCTACCCTACACCCCTGTTCTTTTCTTCCTGCTGGCTTGTCAGCTGTTTCCAGCAACAAAGAGAGAAGAAATCTGTGAGATTCTTCTTTGTCATTTGGCACCATCTGCTTTCTTTCTTATTTCTTTCCTCAAAACTTTTTTTCAATAAACACTGAAATCGACCAGAGATGTCTGTAAGAATAAATTCACATAATTTTTTTTTGAAGTGACATTGGTTTATAGCAATATATAGGTTTCAGGCATACAGTTTTAGGAATCAGTACCTGTATATACTACATTATATTTACCACTGAAAGTCTAATTCCATTCTTCACCATACAAGTGACCTCAGTGGTAGACTTTTGGAGAACTCTGGCATTTGCCAAAAAATCTCTTGGGTTGAGGTGTTTTCCTCTACTTCTTGAAGGTACTGGAAAAGATGAAGGCCATTATGCTTCCTTATTTACTTACTGCATCTGGGTAAGATAAAGAGAATTCATGATTCCTTCCATAGAAATGCATTAAACACGTATTTACTGGAGGTTTAAAATGTACCTGGCACTACATGGGGGTGAGGGATATAAAGTAAAAGAGATTGGAATTTCTCCATTCTACTTTGTACCCCTAGGACACAGCAGGGTGCTAAAACTTAATTGTTACTCCATAAATATTTGTACAGTGCCTATCTGCTCACAGATATCAGTCTACAGCTGATAAAACTAGACTGAATGTAATCTAGGGAAGAGTTTACTGTGTCCTTCAAGTTATGTTACCTTTGACCAGGGAAAGAAGTTGTAACAGGGTGGTCCCAGGAAAGGGGAGGTTCCCTGTCCCACCCAAGAGAGGGTGGAGCTGAGCAGGAAGAGGAGAAGCTGGAAAAGAGACTGAGGAAGGAAGCAGGATGGAGCCAGGAGACCTGGAGGAGGCGCGTGGAGCCTAGAGACATGTAAGGAAACTGCGCTTGTCTTTTGGTCGTGGACTGGGTGACACAGATGTGGGTGAGACCCGTGGGGAGGTGACAATGGCAGCTTTTATCTTGATGTTGATTTTGCTCTTTTCCTTCCGGGCTTGTCTGGTTGTTTCTGACCCTTTTCTGTGGGTCCCCACTGGAAGATGCTTTAGACCTGTGGCAGGCTTTGGGGCCTTGTTCTGGGCCGATCCCATATGGATGGAGTTTTACCCACGAGGGGATGGGTAACTTTGGGTGCTTCATTTAGAAACTAGACTCTTTGCCTTTCCTGTATTGTTTCCTAGTTTTATTAAAGTTCCTTCCCATTAAAGTCTCATATGTTTTGTGTTGATGCGGCGGATGGCAGAACCCATGTAGAATAGGCAGGTTTGCGGGGTTTGGGCTGCCCCTCTCCCTGTCCTATAACAAAGTCACTGCCATTATAACAACTAGTATTCACAAATACATACTGCTTTTCAGGTGCTAGCAGAAGCACTTTGCACAGATCAACTTGTTTAATCCATTTCATCATCACAATGACCTAATGATGCAGGCACTACTGTTGTTGGTGTTTTAAGATTAAGACATAAAGGCTCAAGAAGGTAAAATCACCTGAGTTTGCAAAAAACCTGCTCCAGAAGCCTTGTTTCTAATCCCAGATTGCAGCTACCTTACTCCTCCAGAATCAACCAGTCTATGTAGAGAGCAAATAAAACAGACTTTCACACATTTTTTGGACTGCCATCCACAATAAAAATATGAAATTTATACCAACACCTATTTAAAAAAACTGAAGCAAAAATTCTAAGAAACAAGACATCCAAATTACCTATCTTCTTTCATGTTCTAATTTTTTATACAGTTGATCACAACCCATCCATTTCTTGTCACAAATAGTTTAAAACACCCTGGGTTAGGAAAAAGAACCCAACCTACCTGGCTGACCCTGAAGTGGTCAAAGCATCTTCTTTGAGTTTTCCCTTCTGGAGCACCTCAACTACAATGTCTGCAGTGTATCCAAAGCCTCTTTTAGGTCCTTCAGACCCTGGCCTTCTTGAAATCATTCCTCTGCCGGTCTCCTGAGCCACTTTATCCCTCCAGGCTGCCATTTGAGGTGGAATTTCTTTCCGGTATTGTTAGGGGGCAAGGATGTCCTGAGCTAATCCCATACAGGCTTTGTGGACCCCACCCCCACTCCAGACCAAAGCCATCAGGACATTGGGAAAGACAAATCCCATCACCACCAAAGGGAGGGTGGCTGGGACCTGAGGGTGGAGTTAAGCAGCCAGGTTGGGTATAAAAACCAAACATGTGGGCCTTGGGGGGCTCGCTATCGCTCGCCTCCTGGCTTCACGGCTCCTGGCTTGCAGCCAGCTCTCAGAGTGCCATTTGGGATTCCTGATCGGCGGATCGGGTAGGACTCATTTAAAACTTTGTCTCCCACTTTTCTCCCTGAGCTGTACATTTCCTCATTTCCCCTTCCCTTGTAAATAAACCTTTTATTAACCTTTCGCGTGTGCCTGCAGTAGAGCATTGATAAGTCCTTTTAAGCGCGCGGGTGAGGACCCACAGTCAGGCACCCCGTTTTGTATCGGGGTTACTCTACAACAGTATGACTGCAAGCACATCGCCATATCTCATCCTGGGAGGCAGGCTCCTTTGCCCCTTTGCTCTCCATCTCCATTGAGTCAAAGTGCCCTTGCCTTTCTCTCTCTCTCTCTCTGCTGTTGTCTAAAGTCATCTAGCTACAGATTCTTGCATGATTATTGTGTCCCACCTCCCACCAAGGACACACAAGCGCTGATTGATACACTAAGAGGGCACACAGACAACAAAGAGCCCGCAGATAATCTCTCCCTCTCTTTGACTCTACTCTTGATAGGTAGGGGGTGATGTCATCATAACAGGTTCCTCATTCTCTTAGCCTGGCCTGGATTTTCTAAGATGTAGTATTAAAAGATGGAAGATTTAGCATTATCTTTTAAAAATATTTTATCCTTGGCAGACTCTTCCAAAAGCAGGAACAGAAGTTCATAGTCACATGATTTTACAGATGTGTGGGTTATGGATAAGTAGAGGAAATGGGAAGAGAATAAGCAAAGACTTACTAGAGCCTGGAAAAAGTGATTGGATGGCTAGGGAACATGTGCTTGCTGATGGGTCTGTGTATGATGGAGCTCTATAGGGAACAAAAGATGGATGTCAGTGGAATAACCACAGTGGCCCAAGAAGCTTGCCAGAGACTTAAGGCATAAACCTGGGTACTCCTCCGACATTAGCTGAGCATCCTGGGTCAATGTATAACCTGAATACTTGGCACTTCCTGATTTCTTCCAGTCTCAGAGATCTGGTTCCTGTCCACACTGTATCAAGTTAAGTAAGGTCTATGTCTGTGTAAACATTCAGCCTTTTTTGCTGCCTCTGCTCAAAGTTTTATTCAGCTTTGCTAACTCTACTCTTACGCCTGACACACTCCAGCAATAGAGGCAAGAACTAAGTAAGAAGTGTACTGCCATTTCCTGCAAAAGTTGTTAACTGGTTGACCTGGTGATCATCCCCATCCACCACTCCACCAACCAAATGGTTCCCAAGATCCCTGGTACACAGCTCCAAGAACAATAGTTCATATTTCCATCCTTTCCTAAAACTGTCTATAAAGGTATGAAGGAAATAAACTTTTAAAAATAAACTGCAAAAAAAAAGTACTCAAAAAAGATGTACTCAAAGCTAAATCTATAGGAAACAGTAGAGAACAGGTATTGCTGGTCAAGCTAAAGGTCAGGGGAAATCCTAGTTTTGAAATATGGTGGAAATCTCAGGCTATTAGTATTAGGTTTAGTTAATATTAGATTTTGAAACAAAAATCTTTACTTGACAGAAATATTGTACTGGGTGGGAAACCTTTAATAAATTTGAAATGCCAACAAATCTGTGAGCAAAACAACTCGCTGGGCAGCCACAGAAAGTATTTTCAAGCCTCAGAGAGGCCTAAAGGGATGCTGAGATTAACCTGGAACTCCCATGAGTTACTCATACTTAGCAGCTGGTATTTGTTTACCATGGAGAATCCACTCCAGGGAGTCCTCTCAATGCCCCAGAGGGAGTGACTTCTCCAAAATTTATATCCACCTGCGTCCAGGAAAGTGCTTGCTGTGAAATCTATTATGTGTAGAAATGAAACTGTTCTCGAGGAAATAAGAGAATGTCAACCTGGAAGAAGGCAAGTAGGCTAATCAATCCAAGTTTAAATTAAGGATTTCTTAGCCACAGAGGTGTTTAACCAAATGTAGACTTTGATACAAGCCAAAGATATAAGACAGTTAAGAGCGCCCCTTTAAAGTAAGCCAAGTGGGAAAAGGGGAGGTACCCTTGCTTGCCCAACACCAGGGGGACTTCCAGGAGGCTCGAGGCCTCTTTGGAGAAAATTTTAAAAATCAGGGTTCCGGGCCTCCCTGGTGGTGCAGTGGTTGAGCGCTGGGTTGCGAAGCTGCCTGCAGCCTCTGCAGCGCCGGTTCGATCCCGGCTGCTCCCCGGCCACCAGAGGAGGGTCCCGCATGGCGCACAGACCTCTCCTGCCACCCGCTGCTCCCCTCAGCAGTGTACTTCGGTCCTTCTGCCTGCTCTGCTCCCCGCTCTGGCTCTGGTGAATTCTCTCACCCTCCCGTGCTTCTGACTCTACCCAGTGCTTGTATAAATAAATAAATAAATGCTTAAAAATAAATTTTTAAAACGGGCCTTCTTTAAAAATAAATAAAGAAAAAAAATCAGGGTTCTGGAAATCATAGTGTTGTAAACCACTGTTACATCAATTAATATATGTATACTATATAATATATATATATACTGTATACATTATGTATATACTACACACACACACACAATGAAGGGCATGAACCATGAGCTTCCTGCCAATTAAGATACAAAGAGGTACACCACAAGGTGTTTTTTTTTCTCTTTAGATAAAAGAAAACTTTTTGTCAAGATTCTCTCGAACATACTAATTTAAAGATTGCTTTTTGGAAAGGTGGAGGGACTGAATGGATAGCATATACTCAGATTATCATTTCCTTCAAAGTTAGATAACGGTAGTGGGTATTTTTCCATTTTTTTTTTGTCTTTTTACTGCCCAGTGTCTGAGGCCTTTTGAATACTGTTTAAAATTCGCAATTAACATTTTATTTATTATTTATTTTAAAGATTTATTTATTTATACAAGAACTGAGTAGCGGTCAGATGCGCAGGAGGGTGAGAGGATTCACTGGAGACAAAGTGAACAGAACAGGCAGACTGATGAAATACACTGCTGAGGGGAACAGCCGAGACAGGAGAGGTCTGCCGCCCATGTGGGACCCTCACCAGCCGGCCAGGATCGAACCGGCACTGCAGAGGCTACGGACAGCTTCACAGCGTGGTGCTCAACCTCCTGCGCCACCAGGGGAGGCCCCACAATGAATATTTTAAAGGCTATTTTCATGAAAATATTTCTGCACATAGTTTGAAGCAATAATTGCTCGGCAAGATATGGAAAGAGATTAGATTGCTCCACCACACCCATTCTTCTAAAAAACCCACACACTTGGAACACTTCTTAGTGTTCTAAAACAACAAACACTTCTTGGAAACAACCAATTTTAACTTTTAGTTACTCAGTGGTCATCCACCTCTAAGTGAGATGCTCATGCTGCTGTTTCTTGGAGTTCAGATTTCCCACTAGCAGAACATTTCTTCTCCAAACTCTTCCTTTCTATTGCGCCCTTGTACGCCTCTTATCTCCTCGGCCTTCTGATAAATTTATATTTTGTCTCATATAAATTCAATGCCATAATTCTGATGATCACATAAACGATACTCACAGCTGAGCTAGAGAGAACATTTTTCTTGTTTGTGCATGTGGGTAAGGAAAAATGTCAGGCTTTTCTGCCCTCCTGCCATCAGGATAGATGATGGATCCTTGCGGTCCTGAATGCATGCCTGATGGCGGGCACCTGGAGTAGGCTGTGGGCATAGGTAGATGGGATTCACCTGGGCTATGACTGGGCTTTTAAGGGCGGTGTCACGGGGATGCTAGTAGAAGCCGAAAGAGAAGCCAAGAGAGAAGCAGAGCCATGAGAAGAGCAGAGAGAATGCCAGAGAGCCCAGATAGAGTGAAGATTTGCTGGGGGCTGGGAGGACTGCCAGCCTCCCGGCCCCCCAGCACCCCTGCCTGCCGTGTACCTGGTAATCCCAGTAAAAAAAGCCTGCAAAAACCACTGAGGGCTCCAGGACTCCTCCTTAACCCGGTCTGCTGGATCAGAAAACCTGCACTGTGTCCATTCCTGCCCTACAGTGCACAAGTATTAAACTTTTATGAATTTTCACAAAGACATCACATTATGCAACCATCACCCAGATAAGGACATAAAGACAATCTCAGGACCCTTTAAGATCTTCCCAACTCTCCCATACTCAAGAACCACTCTGATCGTTTTTGCGCTAGCTTGTTTTAGCTTGTTCTTGAGATTTATAGAGATTATGGAGCATGCACTCTTTCTTATCTGGTCTCTTGTTCTTGTGAGCACAAAGGTTAATCATTTATCTGTCTTATTTAACATGTGAAGCTATAAATCTTAAGGACAGCATTAGCTGCATCCCACAAATTTCTGTATGCTGCATATCACCATTCACCAACAGCTTTCCAATTGTGGTATCTCCGTACTTTTTAAACCTTATTGATTTCTTTCTCCATTGTGTTAAGGTAAAGAGTTCTTAAACCAACTTTGGAAATCTGTGGAGGCTTTTAATAAAAGTAGCCTAGACAATAGCTGTGTTGAAGTCATCACCTGATTAGTTTGTCACAATACAGCCATTCTCCAAGACCCATCAAATTTCTGTATCTCTGCCCTGGCTTTTTCATGATTTGAAATGGTACTCAGCAACTTCCCCAGAGATGAAGCATTGATTTGGTTTACTATTCTGGCTTCCACTTGGCCTGTGTTATAGTCAAGGGGAGGGGAGGCGGTGGCAGGTAGAACAGTCTACCTAGATCCCAAGTAAACTTCCGCTTAAATCTCCCTGATCAGAAACTTGTCACATGATCAGGCTTAGCTACAAGTTAATTTTAAATTTTTATAGTTGAGAATGCTGGAGGTGAGTACTGAAAGAGTAACTTTAAGTACTTGCATATGGCAACAATGGAAAATAAAAAAACCCCAAGTGAACACTGAAGAAACAAGAAATAATGTTACTTGAGGAATTGCTTTAGGATTTTTTGCTTAATATTACTATTTCGAATAACCTCTGTACCATAGAGACAGGGGAAAACTTCTAAATCACTGCCATGGGTTTGGTGGCACAAGTCAGGGAAGTTACAGAATCCTGTTATATAGCAGGAGCAATGTAAGGGAATCCAGACCTACTTATACAATTACTCCTCTGACTTTTGTATTTTCACAATATATCGGACAGCTGTCACTCTTGAGTGGTCATTTGACAGTACTAACACCCTGTGAATTCTCTCATTGTGCCAGATGTAGAACATTGCTATTTTGGTATGCTGTAGGTTATTTTTGGGGATGGAAACGTTTTAAGTTCTTCATGTATTAACAATTTCCAGACCCCCCGAGTAACCCACCACATCAAACCAGTAAGGTCTACTTTCAGATACCAGGCTAAACGCATATTCAGGATCTCTAACCCCCTTAATAACAGATCAGAAACTTACTGTAGGGTAAATGAGATGGTCAGGCTTTTACTCCACTGCCCTCTGTGGAGATCACCTGCGGCCATGAATGCAGGAGGCACTTGGGAGTGTGGGTGTGGGGCACGCATGCCTAATGGACACCTGGGGTATGGTGTGGGCATGCGTAAGTGGACACACCTGAGCCTGGAGGCTGACGCTATAAGGGTGGTGTCACACAGATGGGTGCAGCAGAGATCGTCCGTGATGGGACGGCTGTGGCGGAACAGCTACGAGAGGACAAGTGATGACAGTGAGGCAGGACCTAATGGTGGACACCTGGGGTATGGTGTGGGCATGCGTAAAGAGCCTGAAGAGTAGATTCCCCAGGGGCTGGGAGACCTGCCAGCCTCCTAGCACTCCCTCCCCCTCCCAGCTGCCCCCACCCCTGCTTTGCTAGCCAGTAGGCTTGCCCCACAACAACTGCTGTAGGATGGTATCACTTATAGAAGGAATGTAGAATAACCAAATAAGGGATCAGGGGGAAAAAAGTAACTATAATGAAGTAAAATTGAAATCAACAGGCAACTATAAACCAGAGACATTCTGCAGGGGGGCGGTGGGGAGCAGGGAGGAGAAGCGAGTAAGATCAAAACAGAGGTGGGAAGAACACAAGGGACCCTGGTGATAGTTCCACGAGTGAATGGGTGGTGGGAATTTCACGGCAACTATAACCAAGATAAAAACGCATGCATTGTATGAAAATGAAAAATGATGTAAAAAAATATATAAAATAAAATAATTTAAAAAATAAACTTTTTCCCTTTAAATAGATAAAAGCCTGGAAAAGCCACTGAAGGCTCTAGGATTCTCCTTTACCAATCTGCCCAAACTGATTGAGAATCTGCCCTATGCCTTGCTGGCACTATACTTACATAGACAAGACTTAGGTTGACAATGGGGAAAGAAAAAGCATCAGTTAACATTTCAAGGCCTAAAAATATCCAGACTTAGTAAAAACAGCACTGATGCAATGTCTTAAAACACACACTTTATATAAAACATTAAAAAAATATATAGACACAAAAAGTAAAACACAATCCAACTGAATTTAGCCATATTACCCCCTTTTTCCAACATAAGCTTTGGATGTTTTTCTACATGCTTTTTATTTTTATTAAAATCAGTTTCTAATTCATTTGTGCAAATTAGGAGAAAATGATTTAATGAGTCATCTATAAAATTATCTTCTATAAATACTCTGACCCCATCCCTCCACCAT
>NW_023605083.1:40723158-40744324 GCF_014898055.3 Talpa occidentalis | reverse complement strand
CTGAAGATGACACCTGATGATTGGCTTTTTTATTCAAAAGAAGTGTCACTCCTTTCCCTGACTCACTTTTTCAAGAACCAAATCAGATAAATGTTTCAATTGGCTAAAAAGAAGGAAAAAAGTAACCATTCCAAATGCATATAATTTTTGCTCTTTGAACTACTACTCCCTGAGATATGAGTTGTTTTTGGTTTTTTTAAAGATTTATTTATTTATTTATACAAGCACTGGGTACAGTCAGAAGCGCGGGAGGGTGAGAGAATTCACCAGAGCCAGAGCAGGGAGCAGAACAGACAGACTGACGAAACACACTGCTGAGAGAAGCAGTGGGGTTGGTAGGAGAGGTCTGCATGCCATGTGGGACCCTCTCCGGCGGTCAGGAATCAAACCAGCGCTGCAGAGGCTGTGGGGCAGCTTTGCAGCCCAGCGTTCAACCGCTGTGCCACCAGGAGAGGTCCTTTGTGTGAAGTTTTGACCTTGGCTTCTGTAGGCAGGGAAGAGGCAATTATTACAATCACCTGTAGATGCATTTGCTGTGTTAAATTGAATTAATAATGCATTTGATAGCCTTTGAAAGCAGATAATCTGTGACAAGAAATAAAAGGGTCTAGATTATCTTTAAATGAACTCAAAAGTAACATAGTCTACGTTCTTTAAGTTCTAATCAAATCCAAAGGCAGTACAACTCAACTTTTTTGGCGGGACAGCAGCAGCTTTTTCTTTTTGCTCATATACCAATGGCAAATTTTGACACATGTTTTCAATTGTTTGTTTGTTTCCAGAGGAATTTTTCCAGCATTTTCCTCCAAGTAAACCAATATTTGTGGAACACCTACTATTTGCCAGACATTGGTGTTTGGTATTTTAAGCCAAGAAGTATATTTTTCCTTGTCTTAGCCTAACTATAATGTTAGCTCTTTCTGTTCTCTTTAAATAAATCTATTTAAAGAAGCAGAAAACAAACACCCAAAATTTTTATAATTAAGGGTAAGCACAGTAGCAACATGAAACAGTGATAGAAAACCCAAGAATGTTTTTATATTCCTCCATTTTCAATCTCTGTGGCCTTCCTCCAAGGCATTTAACACTGTGAGCCTCTAGATGTGTTGTTGGGCCAAGATTAAACAATTCAAATCAGGGAGCTTAGAAAGAATTGTGATGTTGTACAAGTATAAAGTAGGAGGACTCTATTCAATAGGTCACTACAAGTGAAATATAAAAAACCAAAACCAAAACAACCACTGGTGATGCTCATTGATATCAAATCGAAGAATCACTAGGTAAATAGGTACAGCTGTATATATCCTGAGGCAAGAAGAATCATCAATAGTTTAAATTTTTCATCTTCCTGATGCCAGATTTTCTTCAAAACCAAGCAAGTTAAAATCAACTTGCAACAAAAAATAATAATTTAGACATCATTCTATTTCTTCTTTACTAACATATATACACATCATGCTGTGAATACTACATATGTCAATACATACTACATATATACTATACATAGTATATAACTATATATAGATATATATAATATGGATATATACATGTGTATATACAACAAATATAACAGTATATAACAATACTTATTCTTCTCTTTAAGCTCCCAGAATATTTTCTATAAACTTTTAAAAGGATGCAATATATTTAGTATTCTGATAAAGTTTGGCAAATTTTTACCAAGGTTTTGGGGTCAGACATTAGCTTTTCCACCAGTCTAAAAAAAATGTTGTGAATATGCCCAATCTACTAATCAAATAGTGAGAAACTAACCAAATAATGAGAAAAGCATACAAGGAAGAAATTTCAGTAGCTATTTCCCTGGCCTAAACTGTTGATGAAGTAATTTGCATGGATGTTGTTATCCTCAACTGCAGAACATTTACTAAATGTCAAATATTTGTCAAGAACTTCTTGGTATTGATCATTTCAAATACACATAGCTCTGGAGGATGGGAGGAAGGAACATTGCCAAGGAGAGTAAGGAAGACCAGTCCAATAAAGGAAGTAGCATATGTCATTGGTTGTGGAAAATTATGACTGGAGCACAGAGTCAAAACTAGCCTATTGGAAAAAGAATTAAATGGAGCAAGCATACTGACACATATATATATACTTTATATGAAAAAATAATGAAGAATTTGGAAGTAAAATATATTCAAAAGATGAATGAGTTGTATAGCAAAACAAACTAGGCTAGAGAGTAAATTAGTGAGCTAAATAATCATGAAAAATTTCACAAAACAAGGCATGAAAGGAAAAAAATGATAGACGATATAATGAAATAAAGTTGAAGAAAATGATCCATTAGATCCAAAATCCATTTGCAGGCCCATAAGGAAAAGAAAAACTAGAAAATAGAAAAAATATACAACTGGTGTAGTAATAGAAAATTTTTCACAGAGCAAGACACAAAGGTGTCAATTTGAAGAGTACAAATCCACAATTAAATATATAATGATGTGATTACACAAGCCAAGACTAAAAAACAACACTCGTAAAATTTTCCACAGAGAAAGAATATCTTCCCCACAAAAGAAACCATATTAGTATCAGTTCTCTCCCTTGACAACATTGCATGCTGAATGATAATTTTTAAAGATAAATTCTTTTTTAAAATTATTTTCTTTTTTATTGAACTAATATTACATTATAGCATTATTTAAATTTCAAATGTGCCTCATTAAAAATCAGTACCTTATAAACTTCATTAAGTTCACCACTAAGAGTCCAATTCAATCCTTTCACCATATATTTAATTGCTTTCACTTGATTTACCCATCCCTTTTTCACTTTTCCTTCTGGTAACTACTAATTTGGTCTTAGAATGTAAGAGTTTATTTTTGCTTTATTTAGTTCATCTGTTTGTTTTCTCTAACTACCACATATGAATGAAATCATACGATGTTTGTCTTTCTATGTGAGTTCTTTCACTGAGCATAATACCTTCTAGGACCATCCATGTTGCTGGATGTAAGATCAGAGACCAAAAAATACAGACAAAAACACAGGCAATACCCACTCCATAACACTGGCTCTAGTGATAACTTTGGGGGCGTGACTCCATCAGCAAAGAAAATATCAGCAAAATAGACCAATAGTACTGCAGTAAGCTAAAAAACTTCCACATAGCAAAAGAAATCACCATTAAAAGGAAGACGTGCCAGGACCTCCCCTGTGGCGCAGCGGTTGAGCGCTGGGTTGCGAAGCTGCCCGCAGCCTCTGCAGCACCGGTTCGATCCCCGGCTGCTCCCCGGGCACCTGAGGAGGGTCCCACATGGCGCGCAGACCTCTCCTGCCGCCCGCTGCTCCCCTCAGCAGTGTACTTCGGTCCTTCTGCCTGCTCTGTTCCCCGCTCTGGCTCTGGTGAATTCTCTCACCCTCCCGTGCTTCTGACTGTACCCAGTGCTTGTATAAATAAATAAACAAACAAATAAATCTTAAAAAAAATAAAATGAAGACGTGCCACTGAATGGGAGACATGCGCACATCACATGCCCTTGATTTTTTTTATCTCCAAAACAGTTATTGATTTCTAACTAGCCATATAATTTATTTTAAATTATTTTATTATCTGTTTCCCTTCAAAAAATAATGTAGATTCTATGAAGGTGGGCATTTTTTTTTAAGTTTATTTATTTGTTTGCTTGTTTGTTTGTTTGTTTGTTTGTTTGCACAAGCACTGGGTACAGTCAGAAGAGCGGGAGGGTGAGAGAATTCACCAGAGCCAGAGCGGGGAGCAGAACAGGCAGACTGCTCTCCACTCCTGAGGGGAGCAGCGGGCATAGCAGAAGAGGTCTATGCGCCATGTGGGACCCTCGCTGGCGGCCGGGGATCTAAAGGGCGTTGCAGAGCCTGGGGCAGCTTCACAGCCCAGCGCTCAACCACTGAGCCACCAGGGCAGGCCCGGAGGTGGGCATTTTTGCCTGAGATGTACATGCTTAATAGATATTTGTAGAATGAAGAAATAATTAGAAACCCTCTAATCTCAATTTGATTTGAAACTGTGTGATCACAGACAAATCATTTGACCACTCTGGGCCTCAGAATGTTCACCTGTAAAATGAAAAGATTAGGTCAGTGTTACTCAAATTTTATTGTATATGTGCATAATATGGAGAAATTTCTGAACCCTCTGCATTCAAACACTCTCAGGTTATGTTAATCCTTGAGTATTCATGAACCACACTTAGTAGCAAGATATGAAATAATTATTAAGATTCTTTTCCTTTCTTAACATCATAGCAGAGGTTGGCAAACCACAATAGGTCACTGGCTCTTGTAAATGAAGTTTTATTCAAACACAGCCATGCTCATCTGTTTACATGAATGTAGGGAAGGAAGAGGTAGAAAGACTGAAGGTGAAAATCAGATCCCCATTCAAGACCAAGGTGCTCTTTCCCCTAGTTGCACAAATCATTGGCTGTAAACTGCTCCTAGTTAAGTTCTTTGAACTTGCCCTCAGCAAAAAAAAGACCACTTCATTCCGGCTTATAGCTTTGGCTTCCTGGGCACAACACACATCCACTAGCTGCATGACTGGCAATACAAACCCTGGCTCCTTGCTTCACCTGGGGGCAACTCTGAAGGCCTGGCCCTGTTCCAGATGTGCCCATGTATTTGGAGGAAGACACTACTGCAATGGAGCCATCATTTGCTCTCCCCCTCTGCTCAATCCTGCAGCCTTCTTCCCCCACAGGTGTTATTCCATCTCTCCCTCTGCCCAGTCAGATTTCTTATCACTCTTCACACAAATGTTGGTCTTAAGAGCACTCCCCAGGGGCCTCCCTGTTGGCGCAGGCAGTTGAGTGCCACACTGTGAAGCTGTCTGCAGCCTCTGCAGCCTGGGTTCGATCCCTGCCGGCCTGCAAGAACCCCACATGGCGCAGAAGACTTCTCCTGTCTTGCCCGCTGCTCCCCCCAGCGGTGTACTTCGTCAGTCTGCCTGTTCTGCTCCCCACTCTGTTTCTGGTGAATCCTCTCACCCTCCAGCACATCTGGCCTGTACCCTGGTTCTTGTATAAATAAATAAAATCTTTAAAAAAAAAAAAAAAAAGCACTGCCCATCATCTCCTACACACAACCTATTTTTGAGACCTTTTTAGAGAACCTGATCCAGGCAGGAAGAGTTACCCAGGCTCTCCTCTAACTCACTGTGCATGAGTATATGTGGATGTGGGAAGGAGCAAGGATGAAGGAGTAGAAGCAAAAGGTTCAGTACCAGTGAATTCACTGCAGCTTTGACTTCACTTTGAGTTTGAGAAGGAACCAGTTCGATTACAAGTACTGGTGCCAGGTGCAGTGGTGATGCTGCTCTTCACACCTGACCAGGGCTGGAGAGGTCCTGGCAGCTTCCGCAGAGGGGCAGCACCACAGCAAGGCAGGAGGGTGGAGGAGAACCTCAGAAATGGTGGCCAAGAACACTGTGTTCCAAAGCACAGGAAGCATCCTCCACGGTTTCCTAGCAAAAGTTGGCCAGGTGGGGAAGGGAAGAGGTTGTAGCTCCTGCAGTTTTAGTGAGGACTGAGGCAGAGAAATATGATTTGAGTAAGAGCATGATTTTATTTATACTCTTCCATGTGGCCTGGGAGACATTGGCTAAGACTCATAGCTTCTTTCATTATACCCCATTGCTCTATTAAATTCTATTCCCTGCACCTTCAGAGCAAATAATTCCACATAACACTGTCTGCTTTCTTTGATCCATAGGACTGGAAGGATGAATGTCAGCTCCCCTCCCCCAACAACCCTGCCATAGCCTGGGGCACAATCAATTTCAATATGCAGGGGAAATAGACCACATAGGATCTATGATCTCCCAACAGGGATCTGACATATTAACTGTTGTAATGCCTCTAATTCAGTCTATTTACTTTGGGATAGGCTGTCTCTCCTGCTCATCATTTTAACCCATATATCGGCTATGTCAGGAGTATTTAGAGCGATGGGGGTGATCCTCGGGGCATAGTCATGAGAAGCCTGATGAGGGAGCAGCTACAGCTAGTCCATGTCGCTTCAGGATAATGATGAGTAATTCCATTCACGTCCCTCACCCCTGCCTGGAAATCTTCTCCTGCCTTTTAAATTGACGTCTGTCGGAGGGAATGAGACTCTGCAGGTGTCACTCCTTGATGCATTGGCCCAGTGGAGGCACTCCTTCTTGTCAGGAAGGGAGGGAGGCAAGTGAGGGGAGGAAACTAGTGCAGGGCGGGGGCAGAGGGGGTGAGAGGGAGGGTGCTGAGAGAAGAGGGGGGAAAAAAGCAGGGAGAGAACGGGAAACAACTTCAACCAAATGCCCCTATTTTGATCTGGACATGTTTATAGCTTTCCAGCAGACTATGGAAATTATCTCATCACATGTGTCTCACAGCCCTAAATAGCTCAAGTTGTGTATTTTCCAGGAAATATCCCTTTGAGAAGCTAATAAATAGGGGGCTAAATGTGGTAGGTGATTCTGTACAGGCAACCAGTTTTCCCTTAAGTGGCTTGGATCTTGCAATAGGATTTTTGACCCTTGATACATTCTTAATTAATTATAATGAATAATCCTTCAAATCAATGCATCTCTAAGTCATGGAGGTTGAGGTGGTAGTGATGGTGTCCATTAACCTTAGATGAAAAATGAATGTGCATGTTTTAGATCAAACCTTAAAATGAAAAATATAATGAAAATGAAAAATATAAACACCCAAAAACACTTCTTCCATTTGTAAATTGTATCTCAAGTATTCTCTTTTATTAGAGATGATTTTCCCCCCATTGTAACAGGTTGGTACCCAGGAAAGGACGAGGTTGCAGGTTTCCTACCCCACCCAAAAGGAGGGTGGAGCTGAGCAGGGAGAGATGAGGCTGCAGAGGAGACGACGGAAGGAAGGAAGCAGGATGGAGAGCTAGAGGGAGACCTGGAGGAGGCGCAGGGAGCCTAGAGACACGTGAAGAAACTGTGCTTGTCTTTTGGTTGTGGACTGGGTGACACAGATGTGGGTGAGACCCGTGGGGAGGTGACAAAGGCAGCTTTTATCTTGATGTTGATTTTGCTCTTTTCCTTCCGGGCTTGTCTGGTTGTTTCTGACCCTTTTTTGTGGGTCCCCACTGGAAGATGCTTTAGACTTGTGGCAGGCTTTGGGGCCTTGCTCTGGGCCATTTCCATTTGGATGGACTTTTACCCACGAGGGGACGGGTAACTTTGGGTGCTTCATTTAGAAACTAGACTCTTTGCCTTTCCTGTATTGTTTCCTAATTGTATTAAAGTTCCTTCCCATTAAAGTCTCATATGTTTCGTGTTGATGCGGCGGATGGCAGAACCTATTTAGAGCAGACAGGTTTGCGGGGTCTGGGCTGCCCCTCTCCCTGCCCTGTAACACTTTCACCTTTGCTTTTGTTTACACTGAATATCTGTAAAGTTTAGAAGACAAGCAGAATCAAGCACATGGTAAAGTCCCATTTCACTAATCTAGGAATGTTTAGGTCCTGCTTTTAAAAACGAGTGGTCAAATGTTATGATTTTCTTATTACATGGACAAATCTCTGTAATTAAAAAAATATGTTCCATTCATTTTGCTATAATGAAAGTAGAAAAGAAAGCCATGGTTGAGAGAGCCAATTAATGTTTGGTGATCCACTACTCACCTCTCATCTTAGAATAGCTTCTGGTCAAAACTGACACCCGAATAAGACCAGAAAGCCCAGAGGGAGTCTGGCCCCGATCCCAGGCATTTTGGATGAGTGGCTCTCAGAGGCCAGGATGTTCCTGAGGATAAACTCAGGCAGCTCACTGCTTGCTGGCCAAGATACGTTCTGAAATCCCGATCTAGAATTCTGCCCTCTAGTCCTGGAGAAGAACCAAAGTCATAGAACTGTTTTAGAGTTAGCTTAATCTACTGCCAGCAAGGTCAGCTGAGGTCAAGGGCTGACTTTCCTATCCTTTGTGTACTAAGCCCACACAGAGCTTAGCCAGGGCAAGGAGGTATAGATAACCAAGCTTCCAACACAGCTGATGTGCTTGAATGGAGGACTTGGGTTCATGTCCCTTGGCTTGTACCTCTAGCACACCCAAGACAATGGGTAATGACAATATTTATTACCATTTACTGAACAGCTGCTCTGCCAGACACTGGGCTAGTTTAATTACAGAACAATGCTGAAGGTAAAAAATCATTGTACTCCTGCTTGTTAGTCTTTCCTGTCTAGATTAAACTCTTTAAGAGGGGCATTTTTTTAATACTGTTGTTCTGTATTCACAGTGTTTGGTAATAGTAGAAACTCAGTAAAGATTTAATAATATCAAGAGTGTCACATAGTATATCTAAGCTCACGGCTATCAAATAGCAGGGTCAAGAACCAAACCTAGGGCCTCTCTGGTGGCACAGGGGTTAAAGTCTCAGTGCTATCAAGCTATCGCCAGCCACTGTGGCCTGAGTTCAATTCCAGGCCAGGGAACAACCCACATGGCACAGCAGACCTCTCCTGTCTTGCCTGCTGCTCCCCTCAGCAGTGTATTTCAGTAGATTTACCTGTTCTGCTCCTCATTCCATCTCTGGTGAATCCTCTCACCCTCTGCACCTCTGGCCTTGACCCCAGTTCTTGTACGCATAAATAAATAAAATAAATCTTTTTTAAAAGAAAGAACCAAACCTAGATCATCTAAATGCAAAGTGGGAAGTAGCCCCTGTGCCGATCTCTATCCTGCCTCTATCCTCTGTGTGGTCAAACACACCATTCTGATTTAGGTGTACAGATAAAAGAAAAAGAAAAAACAAAAAAAGTAAAGATCTCCGGAAAAGTGGAAAATGAGTCAGTTCACAAAAAAAAAAAATTCTGACATCAACAATTCCCTTGTGCCCAATGCAGAGCCAAAGTACTGTAATACATCAAAAATTTGTAAATCTTCTTTTTACAAATATGGGGCAGCCAAGAGTAAGGAGAAGATTAACTGCACCACTATCACTCCATTTGAATCTTTATTTTCTCTTGAGCACTAATACTCAGGTGGGAAATTTACTAACATTTCCTCTTAATTACTTATTTCTTACTATTTCAATAAAGCTTTTAGAAATGAGATTGAGTCATGTCCATAAGACCATAATTATGACAGTGAAAAATACTATAGTTTTATCTTCATAATTTACAGAGCACTTCCATAATATATATCTATGTCTATATAGACATAGCTATAGATTAGTATCAAAACTATACCCAGAATTAAGCAAGGAGAGTGTTATGATCCCTATCATTTGGGAAAGAAAACGAAAGCCCAGAAAAAAAGAGAGACTCCATGATTTGTCTGGAGTTATATGGCTTAAAGTAAGTGATGATCAAAATTCAGATTCTGACTCCAATTTAGTGTTCTTGTTCATCAGTGATTCCCAACCCCACTGGCTATTAGAAAGAGTCAGAAATTCTTACTCATTTTACCTGGGATCAGACCCAGGAAACAGTATTTTGAAAACAAACCAGCTACCTGTGCTTCAGGCCTGAGAACACACTGCACCACGTGAGTTTGTGTGAGCAGCACACTTAACTAGGCCTGAACTGCAACCCACCATTTTGGCACTCTAACAGAAGCATCTCGTTTTAATATTTGCAGAATTATTGATATAGGATATTAATTTTACATGGGCTATTGATTTTTCAAGACAACATACAGGTAGTTTGCCATTCTTCAGCATTTGTATGACTGAAAATTTAATTACTGGGTTTATGACCATTCCCTCCATTACCAACTACACACAGAAAAATTTCCTGAGGCTAGAAACCATATGTAATTAACCTAAGGGTTATTTATACTAAGTGAAAGAAGACTGAAAAGCAACTGAATAAGTCCAATTATTTCCTTCAAGTCCAGGAAGGGCATTAGCAACATACTTCCTTGCGATGCGAAGCCGGCAGACATCCCTTTCAGCCTCCTTAGAGTCTCTCCAGCAACAAACTGAGTTTTGGCTCTAGAGAAAGTGCTGTGATAGCTACCAATGGGCTGGTGGTTGTTTTCTATATGATTCCCAAAAAAATCCAAAGGCTATGTAGCCTTAGTTATTTAATGCAAAGAAGACCCAGGATTAGTAGCACAGGACTGCTCGATTATATAAGTCAAAATAACAAGGTCTTGCTGCACTTGCAACAGCTATTCCCAGTGGTTTAATTGGTTGGGAGGGAGGAAAGGGAGGGTCTTTGCTCCAGTCATTCCAGCACAGAGGGCCATCTTCTTGAGGTTGGTCATGTGGAATAAACAACCTTCTCAGCTGCTGCCTGTGTTAAGGGGAGAGAGAGAATTGCTTATGGACTTTTCACTCCTTTGCTGAAATTGATGTACATGTATTCACATTTTCCTGGCCCAAACTAGTCATCTTACCCTTTCCTAACTGTCAGAGGGCTGGGAAATACAGAGTAACTTTTTGTGGACAAAATTATCTCCGCTGCAAACCTCTAGGATGATTTAGATATGAGTCTACCCAACATTTTGACATAGATTGACTCCAAAGAATGGCCCCAAGGTAGAGTTTTTCTGCCTTTCTTAGAAGGACAACAAATTTCTCCCCAGTTTCTTATCCTTATGATAGGAGTCACAGAAGAGCTGTTGAGAAGTTATTATTTGTTTCTACAAAAAAGCATAAGTAATGAAATACTCATTTTTGTTAATAATAAAATAGCCAGTTGGGAAAGCTGATTGTGTAGTTGTCCTGATTCCCTTCACATCTATTTTTGTTCATTTATTCATTCATTCCTCAAGTATTATTTTCAACAACTTAAAAAATAGTATCTGCTGGGCCTCCCTGGTGGTGCAGCAGTTGAGAGCTGGGCTGCGAAGCTGCCCACAGCCTCTGCAGCACCAGTACCATCCCTGGCCACCAGCGAGGGTCCCACATGGTGTGCAGAACTCTCCTGCCACGCCTGCTGCTCCCCTCAGCAGTGTACTTTGTCAGTCTGCCTGTTCTGCTCCCCACTCTGGCTCTGGTGGATTCTCTCACCCTCCCGCGCTTCTGACTGTGCCCAGTGCTTGTATAAATAAATAAATAAATCTTTAAAAAAAATAGTATCTGCTTACATTGTATGACCTAGGCATAGACATGTCTAGATTTGATGGTCTTGTGTGACAGTTAGTATTATAAGATTTTTTTCAAGTGAGCCAAGTTTTGCACAGTTGAAGAAAAATCCATAAAGAAGAATAAACTAGACAATTATGAAAAGAGCATTCATTACATTACTTTCTTCAGAATGCTGCAGGCTTACTTCTTAGGAAGCTCTCTGCTTAATGAGAAGCCCTTAGGAGAAAACAAGAGATTTTTACATACTATCTCCATTTGGCAACACTTGTTCCCAGCATCCAAGCTTCCCTTGGTAGAAGTAATAAGACCAATAGAAAGCAAGCAAACCAATTTGATAATTTTAAGATGGTTATTGAAATATTTTACCACTACCTGGAGCAAGTTTCAGGACAGCTCCTCTTTGAAAGCTATTTATGATAGCTTTTCCACTCTGACAATTAGGATTAAAGATCTTTGTAAAAAGTAGATAATTCCTTATGGAAGAAAAAAAAATCAAGCCAAAAATATTCAATGAAATTGATCAGCTATTAGAGATTTAAGGGAACATTAAATTTTTTTCTTCATCAATTCACACTTAAAGGTTGATAAAATCTGTACTCATTCTAAATAAAATAAGCAATTATAACAATTTTTGCCTCAACGTGCTATTAAATGTTGCTGCATGTAGTGTTTATAGAAGCTAAATCTTTGCTTACTGTAATTTATTAAAATACATTTTGAGATGATCTCACAAAGAAAATTTTATCTCTTTGATAAAATATTTTATTTTATTTTTTTTTAAGATTTATTTATTTATCCAAGCACTGGGTACAGTCAGAAGCGCGGGAGGGTGAGAGAATTCACCAGAGCCAGAGCGGGGAACAGAACAGGCAGAGTGACGAAACACACTGCTGAGGGAGAGCAGTGGGCACGGCAGGAGAGGTCTGTCGCACCATGTGGGACCCTTGCTGGTGGCTGGAGATCGAACCGCCACTGCAGAGGCTTGGGCAGCTTCACAGCCCAGCTCTCAACCACTGCACCACCAGGGGAGGCCCTGATAAAATATTTTAAATGAATCCACCCATGTCAACACTGTGAATATACAAATGTTACATGAGCTATTCCATCAAGATACTATCTCTTTAATCAGAAATCGGATGTTATACACTGAAGAATTCTCAAAACCATCCAATTCTTATTGATAAATAGATGGAATAGTAGATCTCATGTCTGTCTGCACATTAAAACCATTTAGGTAACTTTTAGAAGCTAGCGATGATGGGAGTGAGGTGCAGACAATGCTTCCCCAGTCTCAATCTCAGTGTTCCCCCAAAGATTCTATGTGAAATCAGCATTGACAACCATTGATCAGAATACTTTCTGATCTCGCCACCTGTCAGGAAATTCTCCAAATATCCTGGTTTTACACCTTCTTCCCATTATAAAATTTAAATGTGTCTGTATCACCTCTACTTTCTTAAAGAGCAGCTGTCTAAGACGGAAAATCCAGTGTGCAGTTGTCTGTGTTCCACAGTTTCCAGAAAGGCACTAGCAGGGACCATGCTTAACAAGTGTGTGCTGATTGTGTGGTATACACTCTGATCATCTCTGAGAGTAGGAACCACATTTACTGTCAAAGTCTTAGTGATTGGCACATAGTAGTTGCTAAATCAATGTTATTTTTTTCTATAAATAGCTAAATATTCTTTTTCACACCCTAAAAATCTCCATGCCCAAAGCAAAGGTCCTCTTTACTCACATTCTATTGTGATCTAAAAATACACAGCTTTAAACTCCTCTCAGGGATGACATTTTTTTATACACCACCGACAGCACCGCCACAAACCAAGGCTTCCCTCAGTGCCCAACTCCCCAAAGCCATTTTATTCCCCACTTACAAAATCCTCCCCCATAGCCCTCTGTGGCTCTACTTAGGCAAGCATCTGTCGGTGCCTGGGGACTCAGCTCTCAGGCTCTCAGGGACCTTGCTATGGGAGGGAGGGGCACCTATAAAACATATTTTATCATTTTACACTGTAATCCAGAGCAGCACAAAGCACAGGATTGGTTTGACTTTCTGACGTCAAGGAATAAGAATGACAGCACCCTTGGCAAGCATCCTAAGCGACTTAGCAAGGAGCTTCCACAGTGAAACAGTATCTTAAATGTTTTTTCCCCATCTCCTTTCATTCAGTCTTGTTCTGTCATCATGAGCATCACCCTAACAAAGAATGTGGGGAAACTAGGGCAAGGGAGAAGCACTAGCCGAAAGAGAGAGAACTTAGAAGAGGGGGTAGGGTGGAGATAAACGGGGAGTGGGGGGCACAATGAGGAGGGGTGATGAAGAACACCCTGCTATCCAATACCCATAAAAAATTTGTTTTTAATTCCCTGGCTATCACAGATAGAGGCTGCTGCTAGCATTTAAGATAAGATTAGTTGGTGTTGTGCTATCAGCACCTCCACATTTTCCCTGCAGGGATTCCTTCTGACAGGCTGAAGCTAGAGGCATGTCTCAGGATTAACACGAGCTAATGATTATACACTAAAGCTTTGGAACTGTTGGACTAATAGGATTAAGCAATAGCAGATGCAGGTCCCAGTTCAGGTTAAAAATGCACTTTTTACATTACAAAGTCAGACAGATCCCTTTGAACATGCAATGAATATGGATGTTTTCAATTATCACAGTCTTCCAGGGCTATACGATATGGTAAATTAATCCCTTTAGAACATCGGAAACAGGACAAATAGCCTTCTTGAAGCTGAAATCCCTCGTTTTAGATTTTCTTTCATGGGGATAAGCAGCGGTGCACCTCACATAATTAATCTTATTACAAATAGAAAGAAAAGGGGATTTTTTTAATGTGTAAAAATTATTTAAATATTTGAGAAACTTAGGGAAAAAAAAACACTTTTGAAATGAACATCTCTTAATTAATTTCCAAATAGTCAAAAATACAAACATAAGGCAAAACAAGCAAATGTCTGGATATGTGTTGGGTTGGATTTGTATTTCTCTATGCCTCAGGCTGTTAGTGCAATGAGGAGGAAGGGAAAAAAATTAAGGTCGCTTAAAAAAATGAACAAAATAATAACTTCCAGTCAAAAGCACTATTTCTAAGATATTTGAGTTGATCTGATCTTATGCTCCAGGTCCTGGGAGGAAAGGGGAAGGAAAAGGGCATAGTGAGATATTTATATTTTGCTGCTGCATGAAAGGGTCTCTGCTTCCTAGCAGATAAAACCATGCCTCAAAATAGCTCAAAAGTAAATCCCCATTATTGCAATTAAATGAAGTTGGATATGGACATTGGTGGGGAGGGGGTTGGAGAGGAAAGGAGGGGTAGGTGAACCAGGAGTTTCATATGCTTGATTGACTTGGAAGGGAGGTTGGAGAAAAAACAACCATTTACTGGAGGACTTTCTAGAGAAAGCTGTTTGAGCTGCCAGCAAGGAATGAAAGCAGTTGTATAATCACCAGAAGAACCAGGCTTACTATGATGGGCTTAATTTTCTTGAAAATGCTAAAACTAATATCTTTATATTTGGGCTGAGAATTGGTATTAATGCTCATTAACAGAAGCTAGACGTTTACTGCCTAATATCACTTCCCACTTTACAATGTGGATAAACCGATGGCATGGACATTTTCTCCAACAAACAAGAATCCAATTTTTAAAAAACGCAAAATTACACGAAGGATGAAGGTAAAGTACATAAGATTCCTTCACTGAGTCCAGACATTGGTTTTAATTATGTGTGACACGATTTGTGTTGAGAGAACTGCATGGACACTTCCACTGACGATAATTATAAAATTTGAATGAAACAAGCAATGGTATGTAACAAGAGAAGAGGAAGATGTGATATAACTAAGGACCATACATTCGGGTCCCATATTACCGTTCAAATCTGTACCACCTAGATTTCAAACTCCTTGAGTTTTCCAGATGACCCAGTATAACTAGATACCACATTGACCAGGGTTTTCTGTGAATGTTAAGAGTTTAATGTGCCTCTTCTGTAAATACTGCTTATACAGGTCAGAATACCTGAACTAAAGATGCTAGCAAACTTCCACAAACATTCTTATTTTTTTAAGCTTTTGATCAAAAAATTCACTTCTTGACTGGATGAAATGAAATCGCTATAACTAGACTGTCTGGTATTCTGTTTTTTTTTTTTTTCTTTTGCTTCTCTGTGAGTTCACAATAAATTTAGAAGCTATAAACTGATTTTCAGATAAAAACTACTATCCTAGTAAAAGGCATCAAGAAAGTTGTTTTGTTAAATATGTATGTCCTTCCCTTTCTTTCAAGAAAACGGCAATTATTTTTTCAAATGGACTTAATCTTCTATAATCATCTGCACATTTAAATGACATACATTAAGACAAATGCTACTCAGTCTTAATGTGTTTGTGAATCACCTGGGACTATTGCTAAAATGGAGCTGCTGATACAAAGGTCTGGGTTCTGCATTTCCAACAAGCTCCAGGTAATACAGTCAATGATGATCCAGGAGACCCATTCTGAGTAATAAGAAGTCATTAAGACACCAAAGTCTCTTAATGAACATCCTGAAGATGAGGGAATCGAACATGTCAATGCCATATGTTGCTTTTCTTTCAAAGTATAAAGTTATCTTCAGTTTATACAACACCACTTTTCTTGGCCTTTCTCCTAAATAGCAATCTCTTATCCATTCTCCAGGCATATTTCTAATTGGTTACTTTTTCATTCTCCAAAACTACTTTATGATAAATCATCATGTGAACTGCTTCTAAGCATCATCTTAATTACAAGTCCATTATGATTTTTTGTTATTTCTCAAGCATCTTAAAAACTGACATTACTTTTATTATTTCCAAGTGAAGTTTATTACAGTTCTTGCATATTTACAGGCATTTTATATATAATGCTGGTTTGATTTGCAAAATGCACAGTAAAATTTTCATTAGCAAAAATTTTATTTTCCTCCTAATTTAGTGCATTTAACAATGCTTATATCCCTAGAACTGAGAAGAAGAGCAGAGAAGCAAGCATATGTGATCATTGTAGACCTCAACTTTGCCCTCCAAATAATTCTGGTACTATGTGAGAAACAGAAGTAAAAGTGAAGCCAAAGTCTAATCAGAAAAGAGGTAAGTACATATATAATTGTTGAGTAGAACTAGGAAACGGTATCAGAAAAAGTATAATATGAGTACAGTTTAGAAGGATATATAGAAATCCAAATAGGAAAACTGAAAACATATTCTATTAATACCAAAAAAAAAAAAAAAAAAACCAACTCTACAAAAATACATTAAACATCATTGCATAAGAAATCATGGCCTTCAAAGTGTATCAGTTTGGACATTTTGTTAGGGGAAAAAGGCTGTCCCAAAGCTAATTCCATACAGGCTTTGTGGACTCCACCCCCACCCCAGTGTTAGGGGGAAAAGGCTGCCCCAAAGCAAATTCCATACAGGCTTTGTGGACTCCACCCCCACCCCAGGCCAAAGCCAAAGACACTGGGAACTCTACATCCCATCACCACCCAAGGGAAGGTGGCTGGGACCTGAGGGTGGGGTTAAGCAGCCAGGTGGATACAAAAGGCAGACATGTGGGCTTTGGGGCGCTCTCCATTTTGGGGCCCTCGGCCAGCTCGCGGCGTCCGTCTAGCTCTGAGAGTGACTTTGGGTTTCCAGGTCGTCGGATCGGGTAGGACGCATTAAAGACTTTATTTCCCTATTTTTTCCCTGAGTTGTACATTTTTTTTATTTCTTTTTCTCTTGTAAATAAACCTTTTATTAACCCTTTTGCGTGTCTGTAGTAGAGTATTCATAAGTCCCTTTAAAGCGCGCGGGTGAGGACCCACAGCCAGGAACCCGTTTAATATCGGGGTTGCTCTATAACAATTTCAACGCAGCATAGAATCCTGCTGCAACAGAGGTTTTGAATAAAGAAGGGATGAAATAGGTAAGGAAATTCTGTTTCCTCCATTTTGTTCCACAGCGACGGTAAGATATAGATGGTAAGATACAGAATCGGGGCCCTATCTTCTTGCTCCTTTGTTTCCACTGGAAGTCTGTTTAAAATACTCTTTTACACAATGTTTAACACATACAATATTTAAGCCAGCTTGCCGATGCTCATAATCTCAAGAAAGACAGCGGTGCCAAAAGATGGCACACCCATTGGAAAACATCAGGGGATGTGCTTTCCATTCTAACACCAGTGACCATAAGTAGGTAGGGTGGAGCTTGAGAAGAAACAGTCTCTCTCTCCCTCCTGCCTCAAACTTTGGTCTGTGTGACCAATAGCTATAATTGTAATGCAATCTAATTCTATATTCAAGGGATCTCATAAGTGACTTTAAAAATCCATTCATCAGCCCTAGATCACCTTCTCAGCAAGGTCTTCAGCAATCTATAGGGGTACAAGTGTAACAAAATAAATAAACCTGCTGTAAAAGGAAGTTCCAATGAGCTATGCCAGGAAGACAGGAATATATGATTTTGTAACAGGGTGGTCCCCAGGAAAGGGGAGGTTCCAGCTTCCCTGCCACCCAAGGAGGTGGAGCTGAGCAGGGAGAGAGGAAGCTGCAGAAGAGACTGAGGGAGGAAGGAAGCAGGATGGAGCAAGGAGACTTGGAGGAGGCACATGGAGCCTAGAGACACGTAAAGAAACTGCTTGTCTTTTGGTCGTGGACTGGGTGACACAGATGTGGGTGAGACCCGTGGGGAGGTGACAATGGCAGCTTTTATCTTGATGTTGATTTTGCTCTTTTCCTTCCGGGTTTGTCGGTTGTTTGTGACCCTTTTCTGTGGGTCCCCACTGGAAGATGCTTTAGACTTGTGGCAGGCTTTGGGGCCTTGTTCTGGGCCAATCCCATATGGATGGACTTTTACCCACGAGGGGACGGGTAACTTTGGGTGCTTCATTTAGAAACTAGACTCTTTGCCTTACCTGTATTGTTTCCTAGTTTTATTAAAGTTCCTTCCCATTAAAGTCTCCTATGTTTTGTGTTGATGCGGCGGATGGCAGACCCATTTAGAATAGGCAGGTTTGTGGGTTTTGGGCTGCCCCTCTCCCTGTCCTATAACAGATTTGGCGTCCAATGTGATTTAGGACAGAGCCATCCGTGGTTAGTCAGCCCCATGGGGAAATTGGGCTTCCCTATGGCACTGGCTACCATAAGCGCAAATGTGATTTTTGGTTTCTCCAGTGTGTTTGTTCATATGTCGATTTGCTGTTGAAAAACTGGCTTGGGCTTTGTGAAGATCTGTGTGTCTGTATGTAATTGTTTGTAGTGACTTGCTAAGACATTTCATTTTGTGGAAATGTTCTGTGCCAGTTTTACTCAAAAGATTAGCAGTACGTAGGACCATGTGTCCAGATCAAAGATGGCGTCTGAGGCCACTTGGCTGGCTCTTGTAAATTCAGAGTTTCTTGTTGCCAGGACTTTGGAACTTTTTTTTCTTTCTTTTTGTAATCTCTGCTGTCTCATTAGCATTTCTAAAGGCAATAATGGTTCTTCAGTGGTATGTTGCTTTGTCTTTGACTACTTCCCGCCCTGTGTCTGACCGGTTTTGCAAGCCAACTGTGGAGAGGTGGTGTTTTAATTAGCAAATGTATGCCTGGGTGTTAAGGAAAGAGTAGCCTTAAGCAGTAACTGGTAATCGCTGGTATCCTTGATGGATTCTTGGAGATAACTTGAATTTTTGCAAAGTCTGGATCAGAAAAATTAACAAGATTTTGTTGAGTCTGAAAGGATTTGCTACTGTGAATTTTGTCTACACAATTTGTTTTGGGCATGTTTGCCATTTTGAATACTGGATTTGTTCAATTGCTGGTGTAAGACAAGATTCTAAGTTTCTGCTTCCTACTGAGGAAGGTCTGTTATGGAAAGCACTCTTTAGGGTGCATCATGTAACTGTACCAGGTTTTCATACCTGTGTTGTTGTTGCCCCTCCCTAGTGTGGGGGAGGTGTAATCTGTGCTTAGATGTTTAATCTGCTCTTTCAGCTTCTGTCCCAGAGTGGCTAACAGAAGTAAGGAGATGACTCCTTTTAATTGAAAGTTAATTACTGATAATTTGATTTTGCTTTTTCAGGTTCTATTCCAGGAAACCCAAGGAGTGCCTGCTTGGTGGCTAACAAGAGATGACTCCTTTTGCTTAAAAGTTAACTGTTACTTTTATTCTTTCAGTTGCTGTACAGAATACCCAGGATTGACTTCTAACAAAAAGTCTTCAACACTGAAAACCCTAATGTGATAAACAAGGTCATGTAACTCTTTGTGATTAATAAAACTTTTCCTTCCTATTTCCAAAGTCTTAGGTTTGTAAGATGACAACTGGAAATTTTTCTGCCAGCAACACTCCACATTTTTTTTGGACTTTGACATTTTTTTCTGAGCCTATGGAATAAAACTGCAGTTACATAACATTCTACGTGGCATAAAAAAAAAAAAAACTGTTTTGTCTATACGTTGTATGTCTGTATGTCCTTGTGTCTAACTGTCTTGACCTCCAGTGATCGACAAATTGGTATACATGGTGCCCATAGACGTTGAAAAAAAAAAAGTCTCCAGTTATGATAAAAACAAAAAGTTATGGTTTGATTGTCAACATTGTGCTACTGAACTAAGCCGGTGCCTTCATAGAGATTGAATATTGTTGTTTCTGTTAATTTTCTGATATTTATGGCAAAGCTTCCCAGAAATCTAAATTCAAGTACAAATTTGGTAGCCTGTCATTTGACTGATGCAAGAAATTTTGTGGAACCTCAGTAGAGCTCCTGAGACACTCCACGAAGTTTCTCCTTTTCCTCCTGGGAAAGCATTACATGAATTTGTTCTATTTGGCTTTTACCTAATGAAGTAAAACTGGAAGGGAAGCATTGTCACTTGGGAAAATGGTAAAACTTTGGTATGTACAATATGTTAACAGTAGTATCGGGTATGTATGTAAATTGTCAGTGGTGATTGTCACCTTGTAATATTGTATAATTCAATTGTTTCATATCTACAGGAATTGTTTCTGAAATATAGGGAGAAAAGGTCTCAACAGATTCCTATTGATGGAACTGTTGAGTAAAAAAACTTTCCTACAAAGGACTGAATAGACCTGGAAATACACCTGACATTTACTAAGGTTTCTTTGACATAATACTGGAAATTTTTTATGCATTTTGTCCTGAATCCACAAAGTTTTGTTTTATTTTGTTTTGTTTTGTTTTGAGTAACCAGGATCTGCAGCACGGTTGCAATTTTTTTTCCAGCAAAGCTAACTTGTCACATTTTCTCTCCCCTTGATACCAACACAGCATACAAATAGTGGTAGTAATTTTTGCTACTTATCTTAGAGTCTGTTTTTGCATAACTTCCATAGGGATTTTGTCTGTTTAACAAAAATTGGACGTGAGTTTGATTGTGTGGCTTTGTGTGGAGTTCTTCCAAAAGTTGAAAAGAGCTGAACCAAGAAGAGGAGAACCTGTTTCCCTTGTTTGTAGGGTTCCAGAGACCTCCAAAGAAGGTGAGGAAGCTTGCCTCCATTGGCAGGACTGGACAACCCGGCCAACGAAAATGCCCTGTACCCTCGAGAAGAGGAAAGCCCAGGTGGAGTCTGATGAGACCAACGTTTATACCTGAAGCATACATCGACTGCATGCCACCGGTTCGCTCTGATCCTGTATGGAGTATTTCAACAAAGCAGCTAAAAATTGTTGTTAGTTATTTCTACCCTGTGATTTTATGCAAAAATAGGAAAAATGGTTTAAAGTAGATTTAGTTTGCAAACTTTTGCTTGCTGTTAAAGTTTGGATCAAGGTGAGAGAATTGTTTTTGCATAAGTTGAACCATTTTAACATTTTTTTCCCTGTGATTTTGATATATTTGCTATCTTGTTTTAGCCAATGCTCAAATTTTTTTTCTTTTGGCTGGATAATGGACTATTTAAGTAATGAAACTGTCATACTGGACATTCATGGACAATGCTGCTGACTAATTGTTGCTTCTCTTACACACATTGTAACCCTGAAAAAAAGACTGTCTCCTAAGATTACACCATGAGATCTGTGCCACCATAGATATGGTGGAATAAAAATTAAAAGGGGGATTGTAACAGGGTGGTCCCAGGAAAGGGGGAGGTTCCCT
>NW_023605083.1:40691224-40723058 GCF_014898055.3 Talpa occidentalis | reverse complement strand
AAGCTTTAGCTATTGTAAACAGTGCTGCTATAAACATAGGGTGCAGGTGCTCTTTGGAATTGATGTTTCTTTGTTCTGGGTAAATACCTAGGAGTGGAATTGCTGGATCTTAACAGGTTTCTGTTAAAAATCTACTCGAGTTGACACAGAAAATAACCATTACAATGCAGACAACATTAAATATGAGTTCTGTTTCTTCCTTCTTTTATTATATTTCAACATTTAGGGATGCTTGTAGTTGTGCTCTAGACATCATTTTAAATTTATAAATAGAAAATTCTCTTATTTTGTTTTTTATTAACCACCATTAATACGAAGGTGTATCCTCCCCCACCTCTGGCACAAGTACATCACCACCCATTCTTAAATAATAACTTTCATGTATTTATCTTTGTTTTCTTAGGTATGCTTCAACTTTCACCATTTGATTTGCTAGCCTTAAATAATACATTTAGACACCTAGCAATTACAATAAGGGCATGAGTAAACTAATTTTACTTTCCAGATACTTACCGAACACATGTGCTCCCATTTTGTGTTAGATGAATGATTTCCACATTGTCAGAGGAGGTACAATTTATAGTCCATTCTGTCAACTCTGTTCTCCTTTTATTTATTTCTTAGAGCAGCAATTACTCTTTCCCCCGAAGTTCATCTTCTCCTAACATTCTCAAGAAGGCTTTTGAAAGAATATTCACTAAGTACCTTGCATGATCAAAATGTGTTTTGTTTTTGAACTGCAAGGTCAACCTGTCTTGTCTCATACTTTCTTCCCCAAAGTTTCTTATAGATTTTTCTATACTCTCTCTTCTGGGTGAAATGTGGTTGTGGCTATAGCAACATTTCATTATGAAGTGATGTCCATATATAAGTCACCATGCAAAAGAGAAACAGTTCTCAGAATGAAATGGGACAATATAATGGTGTAATTATATCAGGATAACAGGCATAAATTGTGACTTTCCTGTATAAATCAGGATTAGTACAGTTTTGTCCAGAGACAAATGTGATTTATCATTACATAGACCAAAGATTTTTATAGATATAATGGGAATTGAGACAGAAAATAAGAGGCATCCAAAAAAGAGTGAGATATTTGAAAAGGCCACAAATAATAATCCTTCAAAGAGGATCAATGAGAAGTGAAACCTCAGACTTTTCCTGATTGGTGGCAAGGAACTTTGGGTACTCATACCTTTGTGAACAACTGTCATTTTTGAAGAACTATTCACACCAGGACAAAACTTCTCAGGCATTTGTTCTTACTTGTATAAACAAATCTAGTCTGGCCTATGCCAGGTGAAGGTGCTGACTACTGGGAAAACAACCAATATGGAGGCTTTAGTTCTTCAAAGAATGGTTTCATTTGGCTATTTCTCCAGTATCTCTTTAGTTTTCTATGCTGGTTTATTTCATTGCTGACCCATTAGTTTTTAGATTCCATGGATCTTGGTTTTTGATATTCTTTTCTGTAGCTATATAATCCCTTTGAGAGCTCCCATAACTATATGGCTTTAATCGCTATCCATGTGCCAAATGCCTGGCAGATTGATATATCCAGTGCAGACCTCCCTGCTGAACTGTAGTCACATGAATCAGCTAACTACCAGGCTTATTACAAAATTAGCGTCTATTAATTTGTATCATTGTAATGAATAGATAGTAGAAAATAGTAATTCAATATTTCACTGTGTCTAAACACTAAATAATACTGCTTGTATGAGAAACAATACAACATTATAAATTATTTAAACATTATTTTACATATACCCCATATAAATCTTATAGATTTCCCCAAATTTGTAAATATATACATATCTATATTTAAAGATATCCTTATATCCATTAGAATATATTATATATGGTAAATCAAAGTTCATCATTACCTACAACTTGCAACTGAAAACTGTATTGAACATTTTTTAGTTTTCTACCCAAAATATAGCAGTGAACACATCTATTCTTATTATGTCCATGCATACTCATATATATGTGATGTAAAGTATTTACATATATGCATATATGTATATACACATAGTTTTTCCATGTAGTAGTATTTTCTATAATTGGATTTATCATTGTATGGAATGAGTGCCAGTGCAGATGAAAAAGTTCTTGCATTTTTTCCCCTGTTATATGTGGCAAGGACACTTAGGACAGGAAATGTCACAAATGATTGTAGTACTGAGAACGTCCCTATATGAAAACATTTGGGAAACTGACTCTTGTAATACTATAATCATAATGTAAATATAATACTAATAAATCAACATGAACACTAAAAATTGTCTCTCGCTCTTAAATAATTTTTTGTTTGTGTAACTATATATATCTTATAATTATATCATGCTATATATTTAGAATTTGGACAAGTGAAATGACTATGTCTTGTAAAAACAAAATAAAACAATTTCCATTTGAAAAATTAAGGTGCATCAACTTTGAAATACAACTGAAATTCCCCTTTAAAGCTCATAAATGAAGCATCATTGGTCAAAAATGATGATTTCTGTTTCATGAAAATACTTTAATGATTTCACTCTAACATACAGCTTTTATCTGTCACTTTAAAGAATTTTTTTTTTTTTTTTTTTTTTATTTTATAGAGGCATGTTTTATTTATTTATTTTGTTTGTTTGTTTGTTTTGTTTATACATGCACTGGGTACAGTCAGAAGCACGGGAGGGTGAGAGAATTCACCAGAGCCAGAGCGGGGAGCAGAGCAGGCAGAAGGACCGAAGTGCACTGCTGAGGGGAGCAGCGGGCGGCAGGAGAGGTCTGCGCACCATGTGGGATCCTCCGCCGGTGGCCGGGGAGCAGCCGGGGATCGAACCGGCGCCGCAGAGGCCGCGGGCAGCTTCGCAACCCAGCGCTCAACCGCTGCGCCACCGGGGAGGCCCACTTTAAAGAATTTTAAACAGAGTTGTGAAAGATGTGACTAGCTAATACTTGTTTTATATAGAGTGGAAAGGAGTGATCTGCCAAAATTATCAGCATTATTCTGAAAAACTGGAAACTGGCTCAGTGCCTACAATATACAGTAAAAACCTGTCTACACTGAACTTTTTAAAACTTTCCTCCCAACATACTGAAAATATAAAAATAAATTAAAACATTAAATACATTTTTACTTTTCTTGGTACAGAAATGATTTTTCTAGCATGCACACAGAATTGTGAGAAGAAACAGCTTTCTAGTGTTACAATTTTCTAAGGTGACAAGTCATGTCAGAGGATTCAGAACAAAAAATCAGAAAAAAAAGTTTCTATTTTAAGAGATAAAACTACATTAGAATTGTGATTTTCTCCTTGTTGTAAATCCATTGGGTGCTGCATATATATTTCACTAATTAGTTTTAAACTGTGTTTTCGAACGAATAGCTGTGTTACTTCTATATGTTAACAGTTGTCTCTTAAAATAATTACTATTTAGGTTTGCAAAGTATTCATTAAATGTCTGCCAAATTACTTAAAAATCATAATAGACATTTAATGGGTGCTTTAAAACCAAAATAGAAATTACATTTGATTATAAGTAACTGTAGGTTTATAAAGCTATCATTATATGTCTATTAAGACCATTTAACTTAAGTGTTACATAATTAGAGAAGAGCCAGGATTTTAATTGCACATTTGCAAACTGCTAGCTAGCTTTGCTAAATATTCATTTTATCCACTGCAGAAAAGTATGAGTGAAGTATGAAAATCATATTTTTTCCTTAAGCAATTTTTCATTGCACTCAATGGGAATAAATGATCTAACAAGTGTATGTCAAGAGCAATAAATAATAAGACCATGTGCAAAAAAAAAAAAGATACTCTATTGAACAAATATCTGTGAAAATAGGATACATTTCAATTATCCCTCGAAAATCTTCTCCATAGACCAAGAGGTATTCTTTCCCCACCCTTCAGATTGCTGATTAATATGAGTCTACAACCAAATAGTTGAGATAGAAAATAAACGGCATCAAATTGTGGTTCACCGATTACTCTCCTGGTCCTAGCAAGTACATCCCAAGTTGCCAATAAAAAAACAAACAAACATAATTTCCCATTAATTACTTCACTAAGCAGTTGCTTGTTATCACAGAACTTAAGTAGGGATTAAAAGAGAGACTAAATTACACTTTCATGCCTTGAAGTGCCAACTCATCTTGAAGTCAAGATTGGTATACAAAATGCAGAGACCTAAGATTGTAATTTGGCTGCAGGTTCAATTCAGTAGATAAAGTACCTCAGACAGCAGGCTTTTAGAGGTGCTAAAACTCCTTTTGAAAATGTATCCACTTTTAGTTCTTCAGTATATCTCCATTAGACACCTGAGGTTGCCTCTTGTAAACCTGAGGAAGAAAACATTCTACTGAGAGGAAATTTATCTATATATCATTTCTTCTCTGAATGTTTTTCTTCCTGGAAGCATTTGCATTTAAACAAGCTTTTGATTTCTTTGGAATCCATCTGCCTACACTTACCCTACTTTTTGCCCTGAACAAACATCACCCATGAAGTGATGTAAGTGGTAAATACTGCTGCTCTTAATTTTTTGTCCATATCCATTTAAAGTCACATAATGATATAGCTTAACCCATTTAATTGGGACATGGTACTGTAGTCTCTTCAGCTATTCTGTTATTAAAAGCAATCTTCTAAGATAGTAGGAGCCATAGCATATCCAGTAACGTTGGATCCAGTTTTACGGAAACCAATAAAGGTGAAGAGAGTTTACATCAAACTCTGATAGGGCCTCCCTGGTCGCGCGAGGGGTTAGAGATGCGGCACTGTGAAGTTGTCCACAGCCACTGCAGCACGAGTGAATCCCTGGCCAGGGAGCTGACCCACATGGTGCTGCCTGTTGCTCTCGCCCGCTGCTCCCCTCAGCAGTGTATTTCAGTCAATCTGCCTGTACTGCCCCCCACTCTGTCTCTAGTGAATCCTCTCACCCCACACCTCTGGCCTCTACCCCAGTTCTTGCATGCATAAACAAATATTTAAAAATATATGATAGATCTAAATTTTCATAACCATTCTCTGGATTGTCTCGATCTTATCAGAATGCCTTAAATTTAAGTTATTCCAGATTTCAACAAGTCTCCTACTTTTCTTTTCCTTTGAGTCTCTTCTCATTTAAATCATCTCAAATAAAGTAAGACTTTTGGGGCCAAGTTACCATTTATCTGTACCCTGAAAGAGTAGCTGGGACTAGTCAGAGGCAAGTGATATTTACCTTTGTGCGTATCAGACTTGATGGAATTCTAATGTTCTGTATTACAAAGGAGATATTTTTCTTGGGAAATATATGTGAATGGGTTGCTAGTATTTATTAAAACAGGAGCTTTTATAATAAAAACATAGCTTTCTTTGCCTTTGTTCAATATAGGAAAATTAAGCAATTGTCAAACTCTGCATAGGAATTGAGTGCATTCGAATTTTGGATGTTCTCTGAAATCACATCATTCCCTATTAACACTTCAAGGTTTATCACAACAAGGCTGCAAGCTATCAATTGTAATCACACTTGCTCTATTGTTTTTGGTTGTTGTTGTTGTTTTTTTCTTTTCATTTTCTTGCTTCTCCCCTGTAGGTATACTCACTTTGACACCTGCCTTACATGACCACCTCCAGATCTTATGCTAAGTACAGATGCGTATTTGCCATGAAATTGGTATTCATATTTACTTCAACTGGTACCAGTTCCCGGGAAGTGACTCTCCTAAGAGTATTTATTTGCATTTCTATGACTTGCAAAGTAATATATTTTGCATACCCCCACTATTTTTTTTATGAGATACCTGAAAATTATGTAGGCATCAATCCTCACAAGAGCTGGATCCACCACTGGCTGTGTGAAAATGAAATTCTATTCATAGTCACCAGGAGAATGGGTAAAAATTTCCAGCAACAGCTTTTCTTTTTTTAATCTCCCAGGAGACAGTCTTTGATAAATCTGATAAATTAATGACATGATGTTTTCATGGACGAATTTAACAAAAAACAAAATAAAGGCATCATTTGTCTGCAGGGCATGTTATTTCTTGCTGCATAAAAACATTAGCCCTGACCTTTTTTTCAATAACAAGTTGGAAATATGGTCTCATGGAAATTAAGCATTAGGTTTGTTTATGATAGAACAATTCCAGTGAATCTGGGATGGATACATTCAATTTCTACTTTTTTCTGACTCTCATTAGAATTAGTTTTGGGGCATAAGTTTGATAGGCAATATATTTAAAGTAGATAGATGTTTACATTTTCTTAAGACGCAGCAGGGATGAGTGAGAGAAGATATCTATGTGAAGTCAAATAGAATCTTTCAGTCCAGTAAGTTTTAGAAATGATTTCTTAGCAGTTACTGATATTCAGTCCTATAATGATTCAAAGATATTCATTCCTTTTGAAGCAGTACACTGAGATTCTTCGGTGTTAAAAAACAAGTCAAAAAAGAAAGAACTGAGGTTGAGCTTAAATAGCTTAGAAACTTGTTTTTTAAGAAGTATTTTTAAACTTTTTCATTTAGTGTAACTTAGTGAGAATATGCATAAAGTATAAATGGAGAGTATATACCTATTATAGTATCATAATATATTAAAGTATACATACATATGTAATAAACATAGTATAATATAGTGCAGCATTAAGTAAACATTATAGTATTCATATAAATAATATGAATACATTACAGTATGCATACAAAACTTATAGCTTTTAATGAACATGAAGTTATTAACACATTCAAGTAACTAATATATAATTTTAAAAAATGGAGTCTTTTTCCTTAACCAGTACCTAGAAGACCCCTTTGACCCCTACTCTCTTGTCCATTATAGCCACCATACTGACTGAGAATAATGAAATTATTTCACCTGTTTGTACTTCATGAAACTAAAGATAGCATGTATATGGAAGTTGGAGTATGAATGCAGCAAACATTCTTGCAAACATGTATTTTCTTATACATGTGCTCAACTCTGTGCACTAGAATCAATACGTTCTCTCATGTCTCAGCTCTGTGTCTTGAACTTGGAATAATTTCTAAGTTCTGTCTTGGTTCTCCCTTCTTCACAAGGGCCTTAATACAATTTTTACAGGATTCTGTAAAAATTCATTTGTTTTCTGTCTCTCCAAATTATTGTGCTAATTTTACTGACGCCTAATGTCCTGAAAACTTTTTATCATGTATTTAGTCATTGATTCAGTGCAGAATTAAATCTATTCCTTGTTACTTCATGTTGATTAGAAACAGAATGCCACTATCTCTCAATTGAGATTGATTTTATTACCGCAATAGTCAATTGTATAAATATTTTACAGTATAAATACTTAATTTTTTTCCCTCTGAAAAAGATAAGTTCAAATTAAAGCTTGATGAGGAAGATTCACACATAGAATATTATCAATTCATTGCATATTTTAAGGCCAGGTTACTGTCAGAATATGAAAGAATGATTTTAAATAACACTAATTGTCCTGGAGAAGTTTCCTGAAAATTGTGATGTTTTAGCTCAGTTTTGAAGTGTATTTAGAAGTAAATTAGATGAAGAAAACAGAGCATTAGATGAAACTGAGATAGTGGTATATAGGTTTCATATACTATATTCTAGGAGACGCTACTGCAAGTGGTTTAATAGGGTTGCAATGACAAACACTGAGAAAACACCAACAGAAAACTATAGATATGTAAATCAACTCATTAAAAAAACACAGTTAAGGAGATAGTTCAGTGTTGGCTGAAGAGGTTGTTTACTTTGAAATTCCAAACTTCTTCCTTCATGTTGAATTTATCAGATTAAATTATGTCTGACAAATATTTCTGAATTACAGTCATTCAAATACCTTTCTATACAATATAATATACACACACCCCCAGAAAAGCTTCTTTGTGTCAATCAAAGGTAGGGAAGGCTTTCTCTACGTCTTATATGAAAAACATAAAAGCTTATATTTTTGTGAAATATTGGGGGAAAGTTAGCACAAAAAGAGCATTTTTAGCTTTAAGGTCTTTGGGTATGTACTTCATTGCAATATCTGGAAATTATCTGCATTTAGATTTAAAAATAAAATGAACAAGAAAATACAATATATTAGTGGTTATACTGTCATATAAAATTTTTAAAAAAGTAAAAACTCAGAATTTTAACTAAGATATTTTCTTTTGTCCTCCAGTAATTACTTTAAAATTCTTATCACTCGAAAGCAAATATTGTACAAAAATGAACAATGATGTAAAATATATATGAATAAATACATTTAAAAGAAAAAAAAAATTCTTATCACTCAATTTTTTTAACACAATGAATTATGATTTTGTGTGTCCATGTGTATCAAATAGTCAATGACTGTACTATTTAGAAATCATATTTTAGTGGTAAATTGTTATTTATCATGATCTAAGTTTTTTTTCATAGTTCCTTAAAGACTGTCTAGGCTGGGAATGTACTTCTAATTGTTATATTTGAATTGACACAGGAAGACTAGAAATTTAGTTCTGTAATAAATTGTGCAATATTTCTTTTTAACATGTCAACTTCTGTCTTTAATACTGCAATATATCCATCAAAACCAGTTTATAAGAAGAAAAATAAATTTTACATAAAGTGAAGCAGGGTTTTAAAATTCATTTCTCAATTTGAAAAAAAGACTGTCAGAATATGGATTTAGAAAATAAGCCTAAATCCCACTGTGAAATAGCGCTAATTAAGCAGTAGTAGTACTGTTATAGGACAGGGAGAGGGTCAGCCCAAACCCTGCAAACCTGCCTATTCTACATGGGTTCTGCCATCCGCCGCATCAACACAAAACATAGGAGACTTTAATGGGAAGGAACTTTAATAAAACTAGGAAACAATACAGGTAAGGCAAAGAGTCTAGTTTCTAAATGAAGCACCCAAAGTTACCCATCCCCTCGTGGGTAAAAGTCCATCCATATGGGGTCGGCCCAGAACAAGGCCCCAAAGTCTACCACAAGTCTAAAACATCTTCCAGTGGGGACCCACAGAAAAGGGTCACAAACAACCAGACAAGCCCGGAAGGAAAAGAGCAAAATCAACATCAAGATAAAAGCTGCCATTGTCACCTCCCCACGGGTCTCACCCACATCTGTGTCACCCAGTCCACGACCAAAAGACAAGCGCAGTTTCTTTACGTGTTTCTAGGCTCCATGTGTCTCCTCCAGGTCTCCTGGCTCCATCCTGCTTCCTTCCTCAGTCTCTTCTCCAGCTTCTCCTCTTCCTGCTCAGCTCCACCCTCCCTTGGGTGGGGCAGGGAACCTGGAACTTTCCCCTTTCCTGGGGACCACCCTGTTACAATCCCCCCTTTTAATTTTTATTCCACCATATCTATGGTGGCACAATCTCAGGGTGTAGTCTTAGGAGACAGTCTTTTTTAGGGTTACAATGTGTATAAGAGAAGCAACAATTAGTCAGCAGCATTGTCCATGAATGTCCAGTATGACAGTTTTCCATTCTGAAAAATAGTCCATTATACCAGCCAAAAGAAAAAAAAATTTGGAGCGTTAGCTAAAACAAGACAGCAAATATATCAAAATCACAGGGAAAAAAATGTTAAAATGGTTCAACTTATGTAAAACACAAATTTTGTCAACCTTGATCCCAAACTTTTAACAGCATAGCAAAAGTTTGCAAACTAAATCTACTTTTAAACCATTTTTCCTATTTTTGCATAAAATCACAGGGTAGAAATAACTAACAGCAATTTTTAGCTGGCTTTGTTGAAATATTCCATGCAGGATCAGAGCGAACCGGTGGCATCCAGTCGATGTATGCTTCAGGTATAAAGTTGGTCTCATCAGACTCCACCTGGGCTTTCCTCTTCTCGAGGGTATCAGGGCATTTTCGCTGGCCGGGTTGTCCAGTCCTGCCAAAGGAGGCAAGCTTCCTCACCTTCTTTGGAGGTCTCTGGAACCCTACAAACAAGGCAAACAGGTTCTCATCTTCTTGGTTCAGCTCTGTTTCAACTTTCTGGAAGAGCTCCACACACAAAGCCACACAATGAAACTTATGTCCAATTTTTTCAGTTTAAACAAAATCCCTATGGAAGTTATGCAAAAACAGACTCTGAAATAAGTAGTAAAAGATTACTACCACTATTTTTATGCCGTGTTGGTATCAAGGGGAGAGAAAATGCAAACACAAGTTAGCTTTGTTGGAAAAAAAATTACAACCTTGCTGCAGATCCTGGTTACTCAAAACAAAACAAAAACTTCGTGGATTCAGGACAGAATGCATAAAAAAATTTCCAGTATTATGTCAAAGAAACCTTAGTAAGTGTCAGGTGTATTTCCAGGTCTATTCAGTCCTTTGTAGGAAAGTTTTTTTTTTTTTTTACTCTCAACAGTTCCATCAATAGGAATCTGTTGAGACCTTTTCTCCCTATATTTCCGGAAACAATTTCTGTAGGTGTGAAACAATTGAATTATACAATATTACGAGGTGACAATCACCATTGACAATTTACATACATACCAGATACTACTGTTAACATTTTGTACATACCAAAGTTTTACCATTTTCCCAAGTGACAATGCTTCCCTTCCAGTTTTACTTCATTAGGTAAAAGCCAAATAAAACAAATTCATCTAGTGCCTTCCCAGGAGGAAAGGGAGAAACTTCGTGGAGTGTCTCAGGAGCTCTACTGAGGTTCCACAAAATTTGCTTGCATCAGTCAAATGACAGGCTACCAAATTTGTACTTGAATTTAAGTTATCTCCAAGAATCCATCAAGGATACCAGCGATTACCAGTTACTGCTTAAGGCTACTCTTTCCTTAACACCCAGGCATACATTTGCTAATTAAAACACCACCTCTCCACAGTTGGCTTGCAAAACCGGTCAGACACAGGGCAGGAAGTAGTCAAAGACAAAGCAACATACCACTGAAGAACCATTATTGCCTTTAGAAATGCTAATGAGACAGCAGAGATTACAAAAAGAAAGAAAAAAAAGTTCCAAAGTCCTGGCAACAAGAAACTCTGAATTTTACAAGAGCCAGCCAAGTGGCCTCAGACGCCATCTTTGATCTGGACACATGGTCCTACGTACTGCTTAATCTTTTGAGTAAAACTGGCACAGAACAATTTCCACAAAATGAAATGTCTTAGCAAGTCACTACAAACAAATTACATACAGACACACAGATCTTCACAAAGCCCAAGCCAGTTTTTCAACAGCAAATCGACATATGAAACAAACACACTGGAGAAACCAAAAATCACATTTGCGCTTATGGTAGCCAGTGCCATAGGGAAGCCCAATTTCCCCATGGGGCTGACTAACCACGGATGGCTCTGTCCTAAATCTTCGTGGTCGCCAAATCTGTTATAGGACAGGGAGAGGGTCAGCCCAAACCCTGCAAACCTGCCTATTCTACATGGGTTCTGCCATCCGCCGCATCAACACAAAACATAGGAGACTTTAATGGGAAGGAACTTTAATAAAACTAGGAAACAATACAGGTAAGGCAAAGAGTCTAGTTTCTAAATGAAGCACCCAAAGTTACCCATCCCCTCGTGGGTAAAAGTCCATCCATATGGGGTCGGCCCAGAACAAGGCCCCAAAGTCTACCACAAGTCTAAAACATCTTCCAGTGGGGACCCACAGAAAAGGGTCACAAACAACCAGACAAGCCCGGAAGGAAAAGAGCAAAATCAACATCAAGATAAAAGCTGCCATTGTCACCTCCCCACAGGTCTCACCCACATCTGTGTCACCCAGTCCACGACCAAAAGACAAGCGCAGTTTCTTTACGTGTTTCTAGGCTCCATGTGTCTCCTCCAGGTCTCCTGGCTCCATCCTGCTTCCTTCCTCAGTCTCTTCTCCAGCTTCTCCTCTTCCTGCTCAGCTCCACCCTCCCTTGGGTGGGGCAGGGAACCTGGAACTTTCCCCTTTCCTGGGGACCACCCTGTTACAGTACTAGTTGTTAGGAGTAGTAGTAGTAATTGTAGTAGTAGTGTATGAGAGAGAGAGAGAGAGAGCTGGTTGTTTTTGTATTGCTATTCTTTACCATACCTCTGTCACACTTTAAAATCTATATTATGGTTGTGGGAAATATTATAGGCAGTTGAAAGTGATGAAGGAAAAAACAGGCAAACTGAACATTTTGATTGAATTGTTTCCTGAACCATAGAACCAATCGTTCTCAGATTGCCAATAAATCACATGTGGCTTGGTCGGTGAATCATGACAATATGGTTTCTCTTAGCACATACCTCTTGGTCACAACCATTTGTGATTCCATGTATTGTGTCATTGTCCTTTTAGAGTCCACTTTCCAGGCAAAATGGAGTCTTGGGGTTTTTTAAGTTAGAAATGCAACTCTGCTTATACATTGCTTTAAAAGAAATCATCGGCAAACACATCCTGCTATGCCATTTGCTTTCATTGGGAAAATAAATAATTCCCCAGACCTCAGTGTCTCATGACAAATATTTATTTCTTGATTTCATTGCATAAGAATTGTTCGTCAGTTGTTGCTGCCTTATAGACTGTGGTGGACATGTGTTTCTCCAGTGTATCTTCTTGTACTGGGACCAAGGCTTGGGGAACTTTCTCTGAATTAACAAAAGGGAAAAATTCTTAAATCGGACTCAAAAAAACTGGAGCTTATACAAAGCATCAAAATTCACTAATAATCTCAATTACAGGAAATGTGGTTTCTCAAGCGAGAGGGACATAGATAATGGCTTTACCAATTCTTTCTTCCCAGTTTGGATGAGAATATTTTGTAGAATCTGTCAGCCAGCTTCATACCTCTGAGCACAGAAGAGTCAGGGTGTTGAAGGTATGAATCAGCTCTATCTCATGACACAAACACTTCAGAGCTTACAATTAATATTTTTAAAAGCATGCCTCATAAATCTTTAGATTTAGGGTTTATTTATTTATTTTACTAATTTTATTACTACTCTTTTAGCCAGGGATATTTGGCAAAGGGTATTCTATAGATTAAGTCTCTCCTCCTTGTAAATATCTTTGGTCCTTTACCCAAATTCCACTGAAAGAGATTAGAGCAGGTGACTCCTCTTCCCTTGCGCTTTCACCATTCCCTTCCCTACTGCAAAGGGGGTAAATGGAGGGAAGGCCTGAGTTTAACTCCTTTATGCCAGAATATTCAGATATTCAGTTCCTACTATTGTAGCTTCTTTATAGCTGATGTAATTTTAAAAATAAGCACGTCATTTTCTATCAGAAAAGGAAAAGCCTTCAATAATTTGGTTTGACATTCCTCTGGTCCTAAAGATCAGTTGGGGTACACTGGCACATCACAATATCTAGCCTCCTGGAACATGGCATAAGTCTTCATTTATTTTCTTTAGTTTTCTTTAGCAATGTTTTGCAGTTTGCAGTATAGAGTTCTTATGCATATTTCAATAAAATCATTCGTAAGTAATTGACGTTTCTAATGTTATTATAAGTGGCATTTTTTAAATTCAATCTTCTGCTTCCTTACTAGTACATAAAATGCAGCTGATTTTTGTTCAACTTCCTTACCATTTATTAACCTGACAGACTAACTGTAGAAGTCTTAGTGTATTCATATACAAGATCATGTCATCTGCAAAAATTTTTATTTCTTCTTATACAACCTCCTTGTATTTTGTCTGACATGTCATACTGTAATAACTAGAATATTTGGTCAAATGTTAAATAGAGGTGGTACCAGTAAAAATTGTTGTCTTGTTTCTGATTCTAGGGGGAAGTTATTCAATTTTTATCCCAGTAAGTATGGTGACAATCTTGTAGCTTCTCATAAATAATTTTTGTCAGCATGAAGAATTACTTTAAATTCCTACTTTGCTGAGAAATTAACATGTCTATGATCAGGAGAGAAACACAAGATTTAAAAATATTTCAAAAGTATTTGGAGAGAGAAAAAAACATTTGATGTGAGTATGAGCATGTTAGGCAATTCATAAAAAAAGATCAGCAAACCTGAAGACATAACAATAAAAAAATAAAGTGTGGGGAGAAAATAAAAACCTGAAAAAAATGAGGTGACCTAAATTAGCTGATAGGACTATCAAATGGTTTAATGTATAAATAATCAGACACAAAGGAAGAGAGGAAAAGGAATTAGGATTTTTTTTCTTTTGTAGGGTTAATCCTATAATTGCTAAGTATCATTGACCAAATCAGTGTTGTTGCTTGTCATCTTTAGTTCCTAACCTCCACTCTGTATTCCAAAGGGAATGCTCTGATGCTAATCATTATAACAATACTTCAGCTTTCAGGAAGAAGACATGAAAAAAGGCGGCACATTTATGTTTCTTTTGTCTGAAATTAAATACAGGATCACAGTCAGATATGCAGGAAGAAGACAGTGGATTCTGTTCAGGGCAGCCAATTATACGGCTTTTCTATTACTACATAAAAGTAGAATAGATATTGGAAAAATTGGAAAACAACTACCAGTTTTTGTAAAAATAATTTAATGGATAGATATAAACATAAAAATATGATTTATAGTTTAAGATGTCATAGCCCTTTTAGGCAAAGAGCAAGAATATTGTCACTTGCTGAAAATGTCTTAAATCATCATCCACCCCCAAATTTAAATCTCAAAGAGGTTTATTGACTTAAATTTGAAAACAGTAAAACCCTGAAAAAGAAGTACTGCTTCTCATTATTCTAGAAGTTAACAAAGTCCCAGGGCAGAGAAACAGTTACTACAAACAAATATTTGATTAATCATTGTATGCATCTACATTGAATTGTGCTGAACACATTATTAGGAAATATTTTCAGAGCATTCTGCGCACCTACTATTTTTTCTATCCTTTCATCTCTAGGACAACTTCACAGTATATGCCATAGAAATATGTCATTAGAGACTTTAATTGCATGCATTTTATAGTTGTTGTCAAAGTAAGGGTATAAAGATTAATCACCTCTGTACTTAGTGAACATGCTAGGGCCTTTTAAAGATTTCAATCTTGTTCATTTTTTCAAAAGGTTCATTTGAATGCACAGAAGCAATTTTGATTGACTACCTTGCTCACTACTTTAATGGTCAAACTTAAGAGAGAGCACATTTATCAACAAGAAGAAAAGTCCACCTGGGATGCAATATACCTGGTAATAACAAGATTGAGCAAAATAAGCAGTTGCATTTGAAAGACCTTTTTGCATTGTTTTAAATGAAATGACAAAGAAACTCCCAATATCAAGTAAGGTAAATCATTATTTTTTCCCAAAAAATTATGGTTAAATATGTTTAGAAACAAAAGCTATGAGGTCATGAAAGGATGCTTTGAGGTTTAAAATCCCTTAAACAAAATAGTAGGAAACTGCTCTACCAAAAGTTGAATTGCATAGTAAGCAGAATTTTCTGTAGATTAAAAACAACAATGAAATGTTCTGTTCTCAATTCTCTATCTGTGTCTATTTCTGATTATCTTCTATGCTTTCAATATTGTTTTGTTCTGGAACAATCTTGCCTGTTTTGTACAAAGTACTTTCAGTCACACTGGAAGGACAACATAAGTAATGTCTGTTCATGATACTGTTTCTAGAAACTTTGTCAAAGCTTGACCAGTCATCTTAATCTTCTGGCATTTAAGTAGATTCCAGTTTCCAGTCTCTGCTATGTTCAATCATGCCAAGCCATACTTATTTCTGGTTGCTAAATGGAAAATCTTGGATTAGATTGTAACAGCCCAGAATGACTTATACAGAGGAAATGCAATAATCAATAGAAAAAAGCAATTAAATGTAAAGAGTAACTAAAGCCTACCTGTGTGGGTCACACTGTCACATTCACCTGAAAATAAAACTTCGGTATTTTTAACATCCTTCTAGATAACATCTCAACTAAAGGAAAAGGAACCAAAAAAAATCAGGTTGCATTTCAGATTATCCAAATTTTACCCTCACAAAAATATTAAGGAGTAATAGTCAAGAACAAAATTCATTGTTAAAACACTAGAGGATGCAGCCCTCCCAGGTGGTGCAAGGAGTTAAGTCGTAGCACTATGAAGCTGCCCTCAGACACTGCAGCATGAGTTTGATCCCCAGACAGGGAGCTGACCCACATGGTGCAGCAGGCCTCTCCTGTCTTGCCCGCTGATCCCCTCAGCAGTGTATTTCGGTAGATTCACCTGTTTTGCTCCCCACTCTCTCTCTGGTAAACCCCCTTACCTCCTGCACCTCTGGCCTACATCCCAGCTCTTTTATGCATAAATTAATAAAATAAATCTCAAAAAAAAAAAAAACCCACAAGAGGATGAAATAATTCCCTTAGTGAAGGATGGAGGATTTTAAATGACAGGGAAAAGAAAATATATCAAAAATATCATATGAGAGTTCTTTAACAAATCAATAAATTATAATTAATTTTTTTGTAGCAAAAAGGAGTGGGAGTTTATGCCAAATTATGAGAAGAACCTCCTCGAGCTGTATTTTTTTCTTGTTTGATAATTGTTCTGAACATTCAAATAGACATTGGAAATCCTTTCTGAGACCACATATTCTAATATCAACCTCAAGAACAAGTTGTGCACTGAAGTAACTTCCAATCTCCATAGATACAAAGTCCTTCATTTTGATTATCAGTGTTCTTTTACAATCTCTATGGTCACTTTGTTCAATTTATATTGCTAGAAGCTAGAATACATCGTATCTGGCTCAACTAATCTTCACTGAAGAAATAATTAATGAATGTTCCCAAGCTGCCCATGTATAATGGTGTACCTTCTTTACAAGGAAAGCATTCACAGCAACATCTAACTTATTCATGCCAGAAAAGCGTCAAATAACACTTTCAATGCTTGGAGGGACCAACATTTCCAAATGTTGATCAGTAAGGATTGCAGCAGTTGATTAACTTTTGAAACATCTGTGAAACATCTGATCTCTCAATGTCATAGACCAAATTTGCTGCTGTATTTCTAATTCCCACTTATCATTCATTGTAGAAGTTAAAAAAAAAAAAAATCTGTCATCCTGAAAAAACAACAAAATTTTTGGGTAACCCAGTCTGAATCTAACCATTATTGCTCTGGAAGCACTAACAAAATGATGCATTTCTGCAGCAGTGTCCTGCCACCTGCCACAACTATTCAGGGTCAACATGGTGAACACAGACCTAATGGCATTACATTTCCAAGTCTTGCCCAAATATGTATTCTCTAAATGAAAATCAATCTGCATATTTGGAATGCACAGTAATTCTAAATATGCTGCCAGCCAACACAATGTTTTGCCGCATTCAGAACTGAGCTAATATAGGACATCAGATCAGCACGGAACAAATGAGTTCACTTTGAGTGATGCATTGAGTGCAGATTGCTCTGGGAACAATGTGAAGGTCATTCTAAGATGCACGCAAGTGCAGAATAATTTGGAATTAAACATGATCCAGGAATTGCATTTTGTACAAAACAAATAAACATCACACATTTGTACAAACAGGTGCTCAGTACATTTTAGAAACTCTGTCCTTTGGAAAAGACAATCACTGTCATCAGAGTAACTTTTAAAATCACAAACAGGGGCCTCCCTGGTGGCACAGGGGGTTAAGAAGCAGTGCGATGGAGCTACCTTCAGCCACTGCAGCATGAGTTTGATCCCCAGCCAGGGAGATGACCCACATGGTGCAGCACCCCTCTCCTGTCTTGCCTGCAGCTCCCCTCAGCAGTGTATTTCAGTCAATCCACCTGTTCTGTTCCCCACTCTGTGGTGAATCCTCTCACTGCCCTGTATCTCTGTCCTGCACCCCAGTTCTTGTATGCATAAAAATAAACTCTTAAAAATAAATAAAAATTACAAAATTCAAAATGAAATTTTCCACAATTATAGAAACCAAAGGAAAAAAAAAAAAAACAGCCAAAAACTGGGTAAAAATATATTTGAATTGAGTTGCTTTTATAAACAAGAATCAGTGGATTTTTCTTCCCTTATAAATGAAACACCTTCAATTTCATGCTAGATCAGGTACAAATGTGCTCTATTTTAAATCTGTGTACTTAAAAGAAATTTCTTTAAATGAACAGAGACTATTTTTCCAAATCTATTGTTTTCATGGGTTTGCCTTTTCAAGTGTTATATAAGCCTTAACTTTTAAAATAAAAACTGGTGTTCTTAGCTCACAAATATTCAGCAGGTGTTATTGATTATCTATTTTTCTGTTTCCATGTCTAATGTTCTACAGAGCAGAGCAGCAAAAAATGTGATTATATCCTATAACCTTGCACATAGTCCTAGAGTGTCACTGAATTATCTAGGAGGGTTTTAGGTAGCACAGTCAACAGGCGAAGTTTGGAGTTTTGATTTCCCTAATTCCAATTGTCTGGAGAGACACAGCAGAAAGAGCACAGCTGTATTGATATATATTGTAGCAAGACCCCAACTTCTGGGTGATCTGATTGTCATGTAAGCTTGTTTGTTTTGCTCATCACTGCAAAAAGCTCTTAATCTAACAGACTTGGCTACTTATGTTTCTGTAAACAAAAATAAGATGATTTAAAGCCTATTCTGGAAACTGTAATAATCAGACTAAACCCTCTTCCCTTCCCTATAAAGATTCTCACAGCCTACTCCCTGGAATCTGAGAATATGTTGCGTTAAGCAGCAAAGGAACCCCATATACAGGATTAAGCACCCTAGGCTCGCTGAATGCACCCAATGTGACCACATGGATCCATAAAAATGGAAAAGGAAAGCAGAAAGGATGTGCTGATAGAGGTAGGAGTGATTCAAAGTAGGACAAGCATCTGAACTCTAGCAGCTCAGAAAACTGTCTCACTTAGAATCCAAAAGATCCACTCGTTTATGACTGCGGGCCTGTGTGGTCTGTTCACTTTTCTTTGTTGCCTTAAGGAATCTAAGTGAAAACAGATTCCCTTTTAGGACTTGAATTTGCACTCTAATGTCAGTTCTTGGCTGTAAGAAACTGAGATCTATTTTTTTCGCATTGTTTTGACTTCCTCCCCACACACAGCCACATAAATAGCAGTATCTTTCCAATGGCTTTTACATATGCCCTGTTTACATCCTGAACTCAGGAAACTTAATGATTATTCCAACTTATTCCAACTGTTCTTGGTCACTATCCCATTCTACCTATTAATTGACTTCACTGAATATGCACAGTGAAAAATTCAGGATAAAGATTTTTCTATTTCCCTTCTCTACAGAAAACAGAAAGCAATTTCAGATGTGTGCATATGAAATAAAGATTCCACTGTGGAGTAATATTGATTGCAGTACTGTTTAATATTTTATTTGTTAGAATATTTCCTAGAAGTTACTCTGATAATCACAAGCAGCAGGGAAGTCAGTACCATTTCTGTTAAAATACTGTGTTTAATGTACTGTTTTACAAAAAATAAGACATGCTTAAATAAAAAAAAATCTAACATCTTGATGGACGTCCTAAAAACATCTCATTTTATTTGCACCAAGTAGTTAAAAGATTCATTAAAAGAAAACCAGAAACTATTCTTGCTGCTTAAAATCATCAATTTTTTATTATTTTTTGAAAAGAATTGCAGACTAAAATAATATTCCATTTTCTCCTTTAGTGTATGATTGGCTAGAGTTAATTGTATGTGACTACCACTTCTAATGGAATATGCTTTGCCTTATATTTATTTCAATTCTATATAAAATTATAATACAAAACACTTCCTATATTGAAAGTTGATAGGGATACTTAAAATGGGACAGTAACTACTTAATTCTAAAAGTTTTATTAATGATTCTGTTTTTGAAAGCAGTGTAGAAAACCACCAAGAATAATTAGGTAAACATACACTTTATGGTCCACATTCCTGTTGCTATAACAGACTAATCACGTATTTAGAAGGAAAGTTGAAGTCCGACAGAATATCCATAGCATCATGTATATGAACCCATACCAAGTGTACTCCTTTCTATGGTAAAGTGTGGCTTCAATCACTCCGATCTATTTAACTGGGTATAGAATAGTTCACATATAACTTGGAATTTTTAAAATAATGCTAATTCTAATAAGCATCAATAACATTTCCATGGCTTTCCCCAGAATCTTTTACCTCCTCCATTGATTTTTTTTTTTTTTTTACATCTTGCAGTTTCTTTATTTTTTCATTTAAAGCTTCAATCTTGATCTTTGGTTCATTAACTATTTCTCATAGCATTCTTTTCCTTTTTTGCATCTTCTCGTATATCTCTGATCTGTTTTTCTGAGTTTTCTTTCTGTTGTTTTAATTCTCTGACTTTCTTAACTGTGACAATTTTGAACTCTTCATTTGGCAAAAACATAAATAATTTCTTCATGTCAGTGTTGTTGGGTTCTGGATTTTAGTTTTCTTTCAGTGGGGTATTGTTCCTCTGAGGATTTTCTTAACCATTTGTAGTTTTCTTTCTCCCCATAGTTTGCTTTCAGATTTGCTTTGTTAATGAAGGAGCTTCTGTGGGTCATGGGTCTCCCTCTCCCATTATTCTGGGTGTTTGCCTGGTGTTGGTTACAGTAGGCGGGGCCTTCCATTACCAGGGCCCAGGCAAGCAGTGGGCTGGGATTGCTGGGGCCATTGGGTGGGACTTCCATGGTTCCCCCCCCAATGCTGGTGGTCCTGGCTGGGCGAAGCTGGAGCCCAGTTTTCACAAGTGTTGAGTATGTCAAGAAATATCCCTACACTATTCTGTGCCATGTAAAATGGCACAAATATTTGAAAATCATTTGACAATTTATTTAAAATTTTAAGATATACTTACCATATGATGCAATTATTCCATTCCTCAGCAATTGCCAAACAGAAGTAGAAGCATAAGCTAGACAGTCTTATATATGGATGTTCATGACATCATTATTTATAATAACCCCAAATGGAAAGAACCAAAATTTCTATCAACACGTGAATAAACAAACTGTGATATATTCATGCAGTGAAACACATCAAGAAATAGAATAATTATTATAACATACTACATGAGTGGTTATCAAATAATTAAGCCTAGTGAAAGAAATCAAATTTTTTAATAAGTGTGCACCACTTGGCTCTATTTATATGAAATTCTAAAAAATTAAAACTAATCCATAGTCAAGGAAAGCTGACCAATGATCACCTAAAATCAATGGTAATTGAAATGGAGATAGGATAGCTGAGAGATTAATTAGTGACACATGGCAACTGCCACAGGTGAAAGATATTATTATATAGCAATTTTATTGATATTGCAGGTGCACGCAAGATAATAATCTGTAGACTATTTTCAAAGTGACATTTTAAATATGTGTAATTTATTTGTATGTAAATTGCACCTCAATCAATCCAATAAAAAATATAGTCGTAAAAGATACCTAGCTGTCTCACTTAGCAAGCAGGATGCTTTCATATTATCTTGAATGAAATATAAACAGTGAAAGTATTTGCTATCTGAAGTAAAAACACATTTTTGCTGTAGGCAAATAAGTTTAGAAATGTGATGTCTTAAATATCCATTGTCTGTTTTATGATGTTGCAGAGTATTTTAAAATTGTCAGTAGACTGAAGGTGGAAATACTTTAAAAAGACTCTCATTTCCTTGGCTGAAATCTCTAGTGAATGGTAGTAACAGAAAAGAATGTCACAGTATTTTATTGTTAGGGCAGTTGTAGTTTATTGTGAGTGAGGGGCTCATTTACTGGGTCTCTGGACCCTATAGCATTTTTTAGTTTAGTACTTCCACCAAATGGATTAAATTTATTGTGTCAAGGAGACATGTGAAATTGGCCACACACTGTACATAGAATTTGAAAATTCATCATTATTTCAGTTTCAGAGAATTTAGAAAGTAAATATATTAAACATAACAGCAAAATTAGTATAGACTCTTAATCCCAGATTTAAAGAAATAAATACTTGCATAATTTAATTTCTATAGCCACATATAAACACATGTGTACTATTAAATAATTTATAACTCAATACTCATATTTTAAGACAAAGGGATCTCTGAAGTGTTTTATTTCTCAGGCTTCAATCTCACCAACTTGTGATGACAATCATTATCGTTAAAAATGTCAGTTTCTCAGCTTAAATTAACAGAAATATTGATGTAAAAGAATGGCCACACATATGTAGTTATTTAATGCTCTTAGGAAAATAGGAAAAAAGGAAGACACCAAACAGCACCTTTTGAATGTGTTAGAAATTTCTTGAAGACACACTTAAGTGGATCTTCTTCCAATTTATACCATAACCATATTTTAACACATATATGTAAAAATGTGACTCTACATTTTGATAAGTTCTTTTGAATTCAAAAGGATTTCTGAAGGAAGAAAAGAATATTGTTTATTTCACAACTATTTGCTAAAGTTTACTAAATCTATTGATATACAAAATTATTTCTCTTATTGAATATTTTAATGCACTGATGATCCTATGCTGAAACTAAAACACTTCTTATTCCCTATTATTTGTTTTCTTACCAATCTATACTTCTTGCACACGTATGCTGTGATAATGGAATTATATGGGGACTGTCTAATAATTCCCTATTATCCCACCTACTGAATTGTAAGTGAGCTGTCCTTTGACTTTGTCACTGCTTTTATCGATAGCAAATCACTATCACTAAAAAAAATATTCCATTTTCTCCTTTCCAATGTTTGTTTTAATTTAAATCTATTCATTTGAAAAATATAATAGTCAATGTTTAAAAAAAAGTTTAACAGTGTTATCTCCTAAGAAATTCATTTAACTGCCAGTTTTGTTGTCCTTTTATTCTGCAATGAACTCTCAAGTCTTAGAGCTGAGCTAGGTAATACATTTTATCTTGTGCCTTAGAGCCAATAAACAAATAGAGAGTACCAGTATTGTGTCTTGAGATGGAATCTGTAGCCACAGTGACTCATCTGTCTGGGAGGGTAAATAGTTGGCAGTGTGATATTAACATCCTCTGATCAGGAGGACCAACACTCAAGTTGTTTTGTTTTTGCTGTGTACATAATGGATAATCATGCATCTGGTTAATGGTATTTTGATCTGTTTGTTGTTGTATTCTAAAAATTAAATATCACTCTTCTACTATTCAGAAACGTATAGTTTTCTCTAAAATACTATGAGTTCAATTTTCAGTGTGAACCTCTGGGAGGAAAGTGTTAGTGCACATGCCTTGAGAATCAGAGACATCATGGGGATTTAATCACTAAGCAAAGGATGACGACCTCTCGAGGGGAGCCAAATCTTTTACCAAGACAGTAAAGTAGGGCATTTATCAGTTCATGCTCAGTTTAAAAAAACTGAGCAAAAAATCTTATGACACAATGATATCTATTTTAAATTTGATATTCAATTTATTTGAATTAAAGTCAAATGTGTATTAATATTTTAAACTTTACAACTGTGCATTAATTAAATATTTCTCTTAGGTTAATAATAAACTGCTTCCTACTTTCCACGTAGTACTTCCTATTTTGAGAGAGAAAAATTTCCCTTTTTATACACAGTGTATTTTTTAAAATTGAAATTATATCGATTTGTGTCAGATGAAGTATAAAATACTGTACAGCTGTGCTATAATTGCCCCATCCATATGTTCAAAATAATTTTAATCAATTTCAATTTTTAATGAGTTCAAATTAAAATTTGTATCAGGGAGAATTTTTAAATATAAACAATTTGAGGCATGTTTCATGTTATGTGGCTACTTTCATTTCATCTTACATCTCCCCTATATTTTTCACAAGCTGTATTCTGAATTTTAAAATTATTTTGTCATTTTCTTTTCATTTTTAAATGTTGATACTCCTGAGAAAATTACTTATTAAAGTGGAAATACTGCCAAAAATGTATTTTTAATGTTCAACCTCAGCACAAAAGTGGTAGTGTTATTGAAGAATATCTGTCTGTTCCACACTGCATTATGAAGTATTGATTCTTCTTATAGACTCAGTATAATTTTATATCATTTTATGATGTTTATTTTTTTATCATTCTAAATGTTAAAAGGGCTGATGTAAACTACAATCTGGGAAACAGATTTATGGGGACATTTTTAAATACATTTTCTATTTTTCTGAATAGCAATTTACTTGGCTTTGCAACAGATCAGGTTTTGACATTAAAATTTAAATGTGATGTTTCATGCCATGGCAATTCATTGCATTTATCAAAGTCTCCTTGAATTCCCTCAAATCCTGGTTTAAAGTAATGTAGCTTAACTATAATTACTGTATAAACAATAAATGTAAGCAATTAACTCTATAGCAATATTATCTAGCAATATTATCTCAAGATTATAGAAATTTCCTCTAGTTCATCCATGCTTCTAATTGAATTTTATACCATCCCCAATAAATGTCCATACAGAATCTGCCTGATCAGTTCCAACTATACTAAAGTCAGTGAATATTTATTTCATCACTTCATCCTAGGACACTCTTCAACCACTAGGACTAGTTATAACCTATATGGTCACAAAAAAATCAAATCAAAATGCATATCCTCGTCTCATGAGAGTTCTTCAAGTATTTGGAAAGCTGTCCTGTCTCTATTCTAGTTAAATATTTCAGACTTTCATATTTATTGCAAACTTAGCATGTTTAGCATATTTGAATCTCCTTCCCACCTAGCTTTCTTTATCTTTGGAGATAGCCCAATTAGTCTAGATGTTTTTAAACATATTTTCTCCATATACTGAGAGAAATTATTTATGTGGAATTATTTATGTGGAATCTAACCAACAAAAATTGAGATAAATAATCACTTAAAATATGAAGGTCATGCTGCTTCTGTTATCAGTTAGCCCTAAGGTCACATTCAGCCAATGTAATGACTAACTCTGCTGTCCAGAAAGATCCCATGTCTTTTTCACATGTGCTGCCCATAACCCATATTTCTAAAAACTGAACCCATATGATAGGCATTAGAATCTCAAGTAAAGATGCAACAATATGATGTTGTTTATGAAGTTTAATCAGTCAAAATCCTGGCGGTACTATTTACTTAGAGTTAATTTGTGAATTAGCAGCAGCCCTTCTGCCTGCCTGTGTCTATGCAGGTGTTTCGCTTCACAAACCTGTCTTTTTTGGGGCAGCGTTTTCTGCCTGCTAGTGTCTGTGCAAGTGTCCTTTCCTGTCTTCTCCCTCTTTTTATAAAAAACCTGCCCTTTTGGATATTAAAAAAAATTAATCTGTGAATTAGTTCTTCAACTCAAAGAAGATAGTTTATTATTTTTATTTTTTTAAGATTTATATTTATTCGTACAAGTGCCAGAGCACAAGCCAGATGCACAGGAGGGTGAGAGGATTCACCAGAGACAGAGCGGGGAACAGAACACCCAGACTGACGAAATACACTGCTGAGGGGAGCAGCGGGCAAGACAGGAGAGGTCTGCTCCCCATATGGATTGCTCCCCATGTGGGTTGCTCCAAGGCTGGCAGGGATCAAATCAGCACTGCAGAGGCTGCGGACAGCTTCACAGTGCAGTGTTTAACCACCTGCACCACCAGGGAGGCCCCAAGATAGTTTATTATTAAGATCATAAGCTCTTATGATATTTTGTGTAGATTCTAGATTCAGTTTCATTATCTATAAAACAGGAATAAAGTTAATATCTAACCTATGAAACAATGAACAGATTAAAGAGAAATGGCTAGTACTAACATATGGGTGAATAAAGGTGGGAGGGATTTAAAGGAATTCCTGTCTCATAGATTTCATTTTCCTGTAAAAAGGAAAACAGAATCTTCTGGTGAGTGTGGAGAGACAAAGGAGAAATTACAAGATTTAAGAACATAGGATATTTAAAATAGTTGCCAAAGTTAATAGGATAGGGAACTTTACAGATTCAGCAACAGGATGACTCAACAATCTTGAATACTCAAGGAAGATCATAATTCTCTTATGTGTAATGACAAATATAGTCACGATGACATAATAATTGCTGATAGAACTTAAGTACATGAGATCAAAGATGACAAGTTTTGTTTTGTTTAATGTGGAAAAGGGGGTACAAAAGGACCACAACCTCATGATCAAGACAATTTTATTTCCCCATATCATTAGTAGTACACTTCACCAGGGTCTAACACCCCATCCATGTCTCATTATATAACAGTTATCACCTCCCTGTCTTTTCGTGAGTTTCCTACCAAATGCTGCCTCTATCCAAATGATTGTGGGCCTTAAAATCATAACCATTCCCTATGAATGATATTTTGTTCTTCAAACATTTCGGCATTCTGAGGCTGTCTTTGAAATGTTAACATACATAAAATCAGTATTCATATTTTAGTTTCTTAACTGTATTCATTTCTTTCATCTGTGTCAGTGTTGTGACATAATTCAGTGTCCAGGTACTTTCCTATATCCTACATGTCATTTGCCAATAATTATTATATATTAAATAAACATATTAATTTAAAGTGAATAATTCAATATGAACAACTCTTTCTTGGTTAGTATTACAGCATAAGGATCAGTAGAATTTTTCCTAAAGACAGAATTTTTTTTAAAGATTTATTTTATTTATTTACATCCCAAAATAAAGAGCTGGGATGTAGGGCAGAGGTGTGGGGGGTGAGAAGATTCACCAGAGACAGAGTGCGGAGCAGAACAGATAGATCTACTGAAATACACTGCTGAGGGGAGCAGTGGGTGAAACAGGAAAGGTCTGCTGCACCATGTGGGTCAGCTCCCTGCCTGGGGATTGAACTTGTGCTGCAGTGGCTGCCAATAGCTTGATAGTGCTAAGACTTAACCCCTTGCACCATCAGGGAAGCCCAATATTTTCAGTTTTGCAGGCTAAAAATTTCCTTGGCACTACTCAACTTCCATCATAGTGTGAAACTGACCTTAGACAATATATAAACCAATAGCCATGGCTGTGCTCCAATAAAACTTTATTTATAGGCAAAAATTTGTATTTCAGATAGTTTTCACATGTAAAAAAAATTATTTGTCTTTTGATTCTAATCATTAACAAAATGCAAAAAAAATAATATATAAATCATAGAAAAAGAGACAGCAGGTGAGATTGAGTCTATGGTTCATTGAATAAAGCTATATATCAAAATTGTTAATGTGCAAAGGTTTGAAAACTGTTAGGCGATATATCCTAATATGTGTTTGAGATTCACTTTTATTTTAAATATTAAAGGTAGAAAAAATGGCTTAAGGATTTTCCAGTCTGCATTACAAGGCAGTGTAGCATGCATGCCCCAGCATGTGGGACTTGAAACATTCAGCAGGAGCATTACCAGTTACGAGGCCTAAGGTAAGTCATATAATGCCTCCAAGCCTCAATTTCCTCAACCATGTCATAAAAGGTAGCTATCTAATAAGATTTCTGTGAGAAACCAATAAGTTAGTAATACATTATTTTTCTTAGATGACTGCCTGGCACATAATAAAAAATCAATAAATATTAGGTTTTAAAACACTTAGTATAACTCAAAAATTCTTTTCAGAAGATTCAAACATTGCCAAAAAATAAATGTCTTTCACTACACATTTAGAGCTAAGGCCAATGTTACAAAATAGACTACCTGAACTTAAATATCAACACTTCTCCACATTCATCAATGGGAAGGAATTTATAAGTATGGCTCTTTTTTTTTTTAACATTTTTTTTTTTTTTAATTCTTTTTTTTTTTTTTTTAATAGAGGCATGTTTTATTTATTTATTTATTTTATTTGTTTGTTTGTTTTGTTTATACATGCACTGGGTACAGTCAGAAGCGCGGGAGGGTGAGAGAATTCACCAGAGCCAGAGTGGGGAGCAGAGCAGGCAGAAGGACCGAAGTACACTGCTGAGGGGAGCAGCGGGCGGCAGGAGAGGTCTGCGCACCATGTGGGATCCTCCTCCGGTGGCCGGGGAGCAGCCGGGGATCGAACCGGCGCCGCAGAGGCCGTGGGCAGCTTCGCAACCCAGCGCTCAACCGCTGCGCCACCAGGGAGGCCCTATAAGTATGGCTCTTAATGAAATGTTTAGCTGTCATAAGATATAAAGTAGCTTTGGCTTAACTGTACTCTAGAAAAATACTGTTTGTTTTGTTTTATCTTAAGACATACCATTGTTTGTTGTATAGGAAAGTTATAGCTTCAGTAAATCTACTGCAGGCAGGAAAAACTAGAAATATAGTCTGGCTGGAGAAAATAGAAAGATGAGAACTTTAATACTCTGTTAATAACAATAAAACCACTACTTTTAGAGGATGTATTATTAAAGATTTTTTTCCAATTAAAACTTAAATAAAGTAAAAATCAAAATCAATAAGCAACTATAAATCAGAGACATACTACAGGGGGGAAAGAAGGGAGTAGGATCAAAACAAGGGGGGTTGAAATTGTATTGGGACTATAACTAAGATGAAAATCCAAACATTGTACAAAAATGAAAAAGATGTAAAATATATAAAAGAAAATTAAAAAGAAAAAAGAAACTTAAATAATACAGAGATTAAAGTAATTAAATTTTATAAGTCCCTTTTTAAGCTATCATCATCAATTAATGCTATCACTAGGAAAGGACTTCCTCAAGTTCTTTTCATTAGATGATAGATGATTGACAGATATTGATAGATTAGATAGATTAATGTCCAATGGAAAGATAGATGATGATAGATAATAGATATAGATAGAAGACAGATCATTGAAACATGATCAATAAATGATAGATGGTAGACAGATGATACATAAGATACACAGATGAAAGATAGACAGGTTGGTAGATGAGAGAGAGAGAGCGAGAGAGACAAACTTAACAAAAACATCAAAATTGTAAAGTTAGATGTAAGTATTTGGTAAAGTTAAGTTTGTAAGTGACAATGTAAATGTGTATTCTGTAGTTCTTGAATCTCACTTTTGTCAGGAAAAACATCTCTTTTAAAAAAAAGCATTTAAATCTGTTATAAGCAAAAAGAAAACAAAGCAGTGATGGGAAATACCATGTTGTGCTTAATGTAATACAGAGCTCTGTCACAGACTATATCCACACTGAAATATGAAATGTTAGATATAATGTCAAGAAACTTGGCATATAAAAATTTTGGTATACACTACTCAAGACATAAGCATAAATGATGTTTATTCATTGATGCCAAAATATACAAACCAGAGAGTATCTGGTGCAATAATCTTAAATTCAGGAAGAAAAAATATGTTCAAGTCTACAGCTGGTTCTGTATAAATAAATCATATACTTATGAATAATTGTATGGATAGATCAATTCATGTAGCATACAATATAAAAAGACATTTTGATGGGTTTGTATCTATTTTGTGAAACACCCTTCTTGCCAGATACATGAAGTTACTCATTTTAAAAAGCATCTGTAATAATAGATGTGTATCTCTCTAAAGAAGTGTCTCAAACCTATGTTGTCCTATATCAACATAGATGAACAGAGGTAAAGAAAGCCTCATAGATATTAAACAAAAACCATTATTTTAGTAAAAAGGAAATAGAAATGCTAAGAAAAGAACAACTTTTATTTTGCAGTAACTACTAAATGTCAGTATTAGGACTAAAATCCAGAACTCATGATTTTAACCTATATAAACATATTTTTTATTGAGGTAATATCGGTTTATAATGTTTAAATGCTTTACTGATATAATTTCACACTTCTTCAGGTGTATGTTACCAAACTATACCTACCACCAAGGCACTTGAAGTCCTCCATTATTTGACTGCTTCCCCCCCCTTTGCTCTCCATGTTCCCACTTTTCCTCTGGTAACCTCAATTTTTTAGGATTTGCTTTTGGTTTAGAATTTTACTGACTCAGTTTTGTTTCTCTGTATTCACATATGAGCTAAAAATCTGCTATTTCTCTTTCTCTTCTTACTTATTTTACTTAGAATAATCCCCTCTACTTCTACCCATGTTATTGCAGATGACAAGATTTCCTCATTTTTACAGCTAAGTAGTATTCCATGGTAAATATTCATACCACATTTCTCTGTTCTACTCCTCTGCCCTTGCACCCTTAAGCTATTTCCTTGACTTAGCCAATGTCAATAGGGTTGCAATGTACATAGACGTACATAATCCCGTTAAATTAGTGCTTTTTGTATTTTTTTGGTTATGTACCTAGAAGTGGAAGTGTGGGACCATATGGCAGATCCATTTTTAACATTTTGAGAAATCTCCATAGAATTTTTCATGGGGGCTGGATCAGTCTATATCCTCACCAACAGTGTACAAGTGTTCTTTTTCTCCACATCTTCAACAACATTTGTGACAACAAGGTTGGAAACTAGAAAGGATAATACCAAGCAAAATAAGTCAGAAGGGGAAAACAAATACTGGATGGTCTTACAAACTTGTGGAATATAGAGAAACATTACAAGTGGTGAGTCAATAATAAACTCTTAACATTGCATTGCAAAGCTGAGGCAACCAGAGGGGGAGGTTGATGGGATGAGAGTAGGGGAAGAGAAGGAACATGATAGAGGATTTGGGGGGCACTAGTAGTGAGCAGGGTGTGAAAGTATACATTTGTCGAGGTTTGAACCTATAACCCATGGAGCAGACACAAAGATGTAAAGCTGCTTTACCACAATAAACATAATCATTTACCTGATTTCTAATTTGGGGGGGAAAAGTAGTGAGATTTTTTTATAGTAACACATTGTAAAATTCATTGAAATTTACAACATACAAATTAACAGTCAATTTGTATTAAAGACTTTCTCTGTATTTCTTAAATTTCCATATTGAAAGATGAATAAAAGGATGACACAAGAATGACTCACAAAGTAGCACCATTCTACCTTCCAATAAATTATTTTCATAGGTTTTCAAAATACTAGCATCAAAATCCTTGAGATAATCACTCCAAGTGTACCCCAATCATTACAAATGTTAATGAGGAAAGATCAAAAGACCTGTATATCTAATAAGGATGGCAGGATTTGGTTAGATCAATAGCTACTAAAAAGTATCTTTTCTCTACTTCTGTCTGTGCTTACTTGATTCAATATTAGGATTAGTTCTAAACAATTTACAGAGGGTCATCATTTCAAAAAATCAATGTTAAAGAACAAGTTAGAAATGTTTTCATCTGAAGTACAGATTCAAGGGAGAATTCTCATAGGACGCAGTTAAAACTGAAGCTTATATTTGATGCAAGTTCACATGACTTTCCCCATGAGACAGCACCAGCTATATGGTCATATGCCATGAAAAGTTTAAAAGGACATAACTTTAATATGGTTAGAAATGTTTTATGCCAGAAACTGCACAATCAGGAGTTCCTGAAAAGAAATAGCTTTAACAATTGTTCCATAATTTGGGGGAAAAAAATTCCAAAAAAATAAAGTAAAAAGTGTTTATTTCTTTTAAGTTTAGAAGGTGAGAATACCTGAAAAGTAACACTGAAAATTGCTCAGTGTTCTCAGTTTTACAGGACAGATACAGATGCAAAACTCCCTCCTATGAACTACTAGATCCAAATCAAAGAGATTTTGATATTCAAGTGATTGTGGATGTTACAATCTGGCTAATGTGGTCAAAGATACCCAAATTACCTGTGACCATGTAGCAAATATTTGTGTTCATTTGCATACTAGATCTCAATGTAAAATCATTGTTGTTTCACGAGTTATTCCAGCAGAGTAAATGGAAGAATATTGGAACATTCTCAGCATATTTACGTTTAGCTGATTTTATTTTATAATTTCCATTTCTGTGCATGATCTATAATGTTCATAACATAACAATATAGTTTATGTATATGTATACTCAGTGACAAACAGAGGTGTTAGGTAATAATTGTTTGTAGATTAAATTGTCAAAAATGTTACGATACCAGGGATTTAGAAATAAAATGTGAAGCTTTCCCTAGTGTGTACAACGTTTGGGAATTCTAAAAGGCGGTACAGAGTTGAACAAAGAAGTAAGAGAATCCT
>NW_023605083.1:40663124-40691124 GCF_014898055.3 Talpa occidentalis | reverse complement strand
TGGGAATCTTGTTCAATTCATGCAGCTCCCAGCAGTGGACTTCTCTTTCTTCCAATTCTTTGGACAACCACAGTAGCAGTCCTAGATATCAAGGGAAATATGACCATACATTTATTAACATTGTGTTGTAAGTATGGCACTAGATACATGATATTAAGTGCATATTAGATGTTATATTGTCTATCATGTGACATTGGTAGGAATATCACAGAGATTTCTTTTTAGCCCATACAAAAGCCCTATGGCTTAGGTAGTATCGTTCTACTATAAGATGAGGAAATAAAAGTCCAGTGTTGACGTGTGACTTGCACACGTTCATAAAACCTACAGGCAGTTGGGAGATTCTAAGCCAATTGTGTCGAACTTCAAAGTCCTCTACTTGTCTACTCTATTGTGCTAAATTCCCAAGGCAACAACTCACTTTAAATAACAGTTCTGGAAAGGAAAATGAAAAAGCATACCCTCTGAGAGGAAAAAATGTCATATCGCTGGGTAGATATTGGGAGAGAAATTAGTTCATTTTGTCAATCCAATAAATACAAACTCACTTATATAAATAAGTGAGTTTATATAAATATATATTTATATATAAATATAAACTCACTTATATCATAATACTGTCCCACTGGGCTGAGAGAAAGACAAGGTCATGGTATTTGTTGTCTTTCTTCCTGCACAGAGGGCTAACCTAGCCCCGACTCGGGGCCAAAGTCCAGAACAGTGATTCTGTTTCTTTCTCATGTCTCTAAATATACTTAGACTAAGTATGAATGCAATGATTTAAGTCACATTTTCTGTACCAAGAGAAAGTGTATGTGTGTATAAAAATTTTGATTAACCAAAATACATGGAGAGTGAGGTATCATGTTTAATTTTCTGGCTAACTATTAAGCTGCTGTGCTTACTGAAAAGAAATTCATCATTTTTCTACCTGTGACAAAATATGAAGCATTGCTTTACATCTAAGAATAATGAATTATTTTGAATAGATTGCATTGATGTTTGCTATATGTAGAAAGAATTTAAATGAAACTTGATAGCATGTTACAAAGAATCTACAAAGAATAACCATGAGAGGATAACAAGAAGGGGAGTTGAGGCTTCTTTGGGGATTATAAATACTTATATATATACCTATATTTATATGCCTTTAGTAAGACATTGCTTATTAAAATATTAAATGTAAATATAAAATATAAGTATATGCCATTATATTTTATTTGAATTTGCTTCTATTTCTAAAGTATATGTCAGTCAGCAACATGAATGCATGCGATTTCAAATAAACTTTATCATGTATAAGAGAGAAGCACGGAATTGTTTTGATTGTGCTTGTGATCACATTTGGATCTGTTTTGTATCTTTTGTTCTTCCCTAAAATTTCAAGCACCTAGAAAAACATTCACAATTACTTGCAATTAAATACATAAATAGAAGTCATTAAAATTATATATGTGTGTAAGTGTATGTTTTAATGTGACAAGAATCTGCAGTAGTTCCATCAGGAAACGCTGTGGTCAAGTTCATGATGCCTTGTACTATACTGACCTCTAGTGGTTAGTAAGTATAACACAGTTTAAAAACAAATTTGTTTAAATTTTGTTTCAAACAGAATTCTTGACTTTGAAAAAAGTTGATAGCAAAATATTTAAGTAGGTAATGAGTTTATAAATTATTTATGCCTAAAATTTCTTTTATATTTGCCTATTTTCATTTTCATGTCTACCTCTCTTGGAAGCATGGACTGGAATTCCTTCACTGTTGAACTCCATGAATGAAGACCACAGTCTCATGCATGGATTTGGGAACTGAGTAGTTCTCTGATTAGCAATAATGTGTCACATCTGTACTAAAGAATGATTAAATTCAATATTGGTTCAAGCAAACTAACAACGGTCACAATTTAGTGAGTGTGCATTGTATTTAAGGCACAATTCCATTGCAGGAAACTTTCTTCTCACAAAATTCCAATAAAGGACTATTGCCCCCATTTTATGGGTGATAAAACTAAGTCTCAAGGATATTGAAGAGATTATTCAAAATCACATAAAGAGTAAATGGTAACGTTAAGCTTGAAACTGAGGAATTTTTTCCAGTGAATACAGTCTCCCTGCATTTTAATCTGAAACATTTAAAAGTCCATTTTGTTTTTCTAAAATGGTATAACCCAAAGTATGTTTTCCTGTAAAATGCCAGGTGCACAATTTCTGTAATATAATTGTTCTTCTATTACAGTCAACAGTGCTCACAGGATTCACTGATTATGTTACAATGTAACCATAAATGTAAGTAAATATTTTGGCATGTTTTCCTTCAAACTTTTACTTTGAAATTCTAAATAGAGTTGGTATGTTGCCTCAAGTTTTATTGTAATGATTCACTCAATAGTCACGAACAGAGAAAATCCAACAAAATAAAATAGATGCTTCCTTCAATTGTTTTAATAGCCTGTGGGAAAAAAATGGCAGTTCAAGAAGTCAACCCAAAGATTGTTGGAGGAAGTCATGCCAAAGAAGGAGCCTGGCCCTGGGTCGTCAGTCTATATTTTGACAACAGGCTGTTGTGTGGTGCTTCTCTGGTCAGCCCTGACTGGCTGGTGTCTGCGGCTCACTGCGTGTATGGGTGAGTGTGATGCCACAGCACCCCTTCCCTCACACGATGGCACAGTAGACATTGGGCTTCCATTTCCAGTAACCTCCTAAAACAATTCCCATCGGGGATATGTTCCTGCTGTTTATATCATAAACTGTCCAATCATTTTCCCTTCAAGTCATGTGTAAAAACAGAAAATTAGATTAAAAATCTTTCTTTCTTAGAAAGTTGCATCAAATACTATGTTTCCCACTTACATAAACTTTTTTGTCTATTCACTGGTAAGCATTTTAAGGTATAAAATTAGTATTTATTATGTAAATTGTCCTGTTATCATTCAATTAGGTCAAAATTTATTGCCAACAAATTGACAATATCAAAAAATCATGAAAAGATAGCCCTCAATTTATATATAAAATAAAGTGTGCCCTAGAAATTTATGAATAAGCACTTTTTGTGAATTAGGATGAAAATGTTTATGTAGCTCTCAAGTCAAGCCTCTTTGATACTCCCCATAACTGAAACTTAGGATAGCGATCATATCTATCTATAAATTCAGGTGGCTGGATTTATTTTTCCCTGTAGAGGCAGCCCTCCCTAAAGCTCAGAGAAGAATTAGAGACAGTAAGGAAAGGAGGAGAAAATAAATAATCCCAGACCCAAGAACATGTTAATTTTTTGCATCTGCATGAAGGAAGAAACCTCTTTATGTAATCTCATTATAACACTTCTGAATTAGGTTACAAAAAAATAGCTTCTTCAAAGAAGATTCAAGACTCAGGGTGATTTCCTGCTCCTAGTTGAGAGAGACTTCCAGAGAATGACCTTAGCTGTGAGAATTGAAATGAGCTTCTCCCTTGCCAGCATCCTTAATCTCTGAGGAAAGAACCAGGTGTGTGTAGGAATGAAAGAAGCATCTGTAGCTGATCAGATTAAAAGACTAACTCCCTATCAACACAGTCATTAAAAACTGTCAGGTAGATGGAGACACAGACACAGAAGGTTGTGAAACGTGGGAGATACAGAAGGCTGAGAGAATAAGTATTAAAGGATTGAGTTAACACCTAAATACCATTGTGCCAAAGTAAGGGTAAATTGAACTCACAATTCTAGGAACCTGGAAATGAAGACCCTCAGCTAGATTCCAGTTGGTCAGTAACCTGGCCTCTCAAGGAACTGACTCCTCACAATACTGCCCCATCTAAGTCTGATTCTTATATTCATTACACCCTGTATCTGGGTCAGTAAACTACAGCTCTTCCATATCTAAAGGGCACTTTCTTTACTTTGCTTCCTCCTAATAATTGATCTGCTTTCACCCATAACATAACAAATGTCAGTAACAGTTCATTTCCTTGCTAAACATGATTTGAACCTTTACTTATACAAACTCTGTGCCTTGGGCATGCCATAAGTGGTCGCCTATATCCGAATTTGTAAGTAAAGGTATCTTTAGTTAATAATTCACTGTTTTCTGTTGCACATAGGTTGTTGTTAGTTGAAATGCCTTGTATTAATCTCATATTTGATAAATTCATCTGTTTGATGTTCATGTATATCATATGCTTTTGAATGTCAACCAGGCTTGCAGTAATACTAATGACATCTTTCAATTATCCACCTTACAGGTGGACTTATTGTGGGTCAGTGATACCAGTGTCATTACTTTTCAAACCTCAAATATATGAAAGGAATAGAAAAGCAGTTTCCTCTAATATAAACATATGTACAGTCATATAGGCCATAAAAGGTCTTTTTTACACCGTTTCAATTTGAACATAGCAAATGTAAGTTATAACTGAATTGTGATAAATTGTAACATCCTCATCAACCTTGTACTTTATTCTCCCCTTAGTCACTAAAGGGCATTATTTTTTTCTCCAGTTGCCAGTTTTCCTTGCTGTCTACTTCGTGTTTCTTGTATTATTTTAGTTTCATCAAAATACATATTTTACTGTATGCTAATATTGCTTGTTATTTGTCTTTTTTTAAATCCTTTCTTCAATAAAAAACTTAATTTCCTAATCAAAGGAATTGAGATCAAGCAAGTTATTGAAATCATACATATCCTCAATATAAATCTGTTCCAGGTATTTAAACCTACAGGTCATTTAATAGTTTAATTGCATAGTTCTTTGCTGTCTATATTCTTGTGTGATTGCTATTCCCATTCCTCAGCTTCATTGTGCCTGGATTACCTGAAACATCTGTACACCTGTTCTAGTTCATGATCACTGACTTCTCTTCTTTTGAGAAGAGGACTGCATCTCTTATGCAGTCCTGCATAAAGGAGAGGTGTGGAAAGTATTGGCCAACTTTGCTGTGATTTGAATGTCCAGGTTCACTTTGAATCAGAGGAGAGGACTTTGATCCTGTCAACACTACGGACCTCATATGCAATTATAGACCAGTAACTTAGTATTTAGTTTCAGTTTCCTTTCTGTAGGGTGACCATTAATAAATCTACCTCTTAGGGTGATTGTCAAGATGAAGTTAAGATGCTGTAATACTTTTGCATGCTATGAATCATACAAAGCATAAAAATATGCGATAAAAAATTGCATCATGCTCCTTGCCACTGTTGATGTGTCCGCTCAATGCATGTGGCTATATGGTTGTAAGTAGGACTCCAAATGACAGCTCTGACTCATAGTACCATAGGGTACATTCTAGTTGTATATCTTTACATATTTTTAAATGTTATCTCCAATAATAAGATACCTTGCTCCTGACATCCACAATATATATATGTATTTGCTCAAGCTTCAAACACAAAATGTAGTTTGAAATTTGCTAACCCATACCACTGTATAAAGCCAGCTTGCCAAGTAGAGTTTCGTATTTGTTTCCATTTTTTTCCCAGCTGATATATAGCAAAATGCACAATCTTGAGTACAGAATTTGAGGAGTTTTTAAAATGTATACACCTGAGTAACCTAAACTCCCATCAAGACATTAAAACATTTTCATTTCTTGGAAAGTTGCATACTACTCTTTCTAGGTCAATCATCATCCCTGCTTTCAGGAAAAAGAAAAAACAAAAAAACACTATTCAGTCACTTGAGTGAGCAGTCCTGCATAGATTTATAGTCTGGAGAACATTTATTGAATAGAAATCCATTAATGGTTAAATAATACACAGAGAGGCCCCTTGTCAATCTTCCACCTTTAATTGAACTCTTCAAGAAGAGCAAATATATCATATGAATTATCTTCTTCCTTATTGAAATGATTCCATAAATGGATGTTAACAATCTTGAAACTGATGATTTCATATATATGATATGTTTTGAGGTATAGCAAGAAATGGACACTATTTATACTTTAGTGCTAAATTAAATAAACTGGTAATACTAATAAAACTTTGAAACAAATTTTTTAAACATTAAGCATTGCTGATAAAATAGCATTAATTAAATGATGCTTCTACTGAAATTTAATATTTGGGTTTTTGAGTGCTTCAAACACTTCTAGGACTAGAGCACATTATACACAAAAATAGTTACTATAAAGTTATTTTATTTGCACTTAAACCTACAGTCAAAATATAAGCATTATTGGCTTGATTCACTTCTCTCTCTACTTTTATTACTGTAAGAGTTTACAGTAATAATATATATCTCATTCAGGTTTCAGAAATACTATACAACCTGTTCAAGATTATAATAATCTTTGCAGATCAAGGTTATAGTAATTTTGGCAGAAAGAAGGGTGTTTTCTTAGCTTATTAGATTTCAAGATTAGGTTAGTGACTTAATAGTTTTTGGTTACTGAAAAGATGGTTCCTTTTTTAAGGTATTTCAAGTTTAAGCTTTTAGGCATATTTTTGATAGTTAAAATTATCTCACTGTATTGCTAAAACTTTTTAGACTTATTCCTTCCTCATAAATTTTATCAGTTTCTAATCTGATATCAATCCCTCAAAATTTTATATTCCTCCGGTCTCTTTTGGCCCATAGTGTGTAAGCCATTTCCTTGATGCTATCCTATTAGCATTATTTTAAATAGCATATTTATTATTTATAGGTATCTTGTGATAACTATTAGTCCACACAAGTTTTATTTTCAATAAAATATTCAATAAATTGTTCCAATATCAGATCTCTGAAATTACCTCTACTTTGACAATTAATTCGTCATCTTGAATCACATTTGATTGAGACCTCTTTTTCCTTAGAATTTTGTGCATATAATTCACATTGCTTGTAAAACCAATGTATTACTCAATGGAATACTACAAATAAGTTAAAATGGGTGAAATGGCATTTGGGACAAAATGAACGGACCTCAGGATGATTATGTTAAGTGAAACAAGTCAAAAGTGAAAGACAATTATTGGATGATTTCACTCATCTGTGGAATATAAATAACAAAAAAACATACATGAGCAAAATAAAGCAGGAATAAATCTTGGCCTTAATGGAAGAATTTAATGGTTACCATTAGGGAGAGGGGAGAGGAAGAAGTGGGTATTGATTTGAATGGTTTGGTGGGGGGTGAGAGGAACTTGTGAATATAAGGAGGAGTGAAATTGTAACCCCAACATTAAAATTAAAATATTTTGTTTAATTAAAGGTAGCAAGTGACTCAAATGTGGTTCCAAAGTTTAGAACCACAATCTAGAACTAGAGATCAAGAGATGTTTAGAAGAGAAAAAGATGAAGACTAACTAAGGTTTCCTCTATGATTTGATCAGAAAGATAAAAATTAAAGAAATATATTTATTTTTTTAAAGATTTATTTATACAAGAACTGGAGTACAGGCCAGAGGTGTGGGAGTTGAGAGGATTCACCAGAGACAGAGTGGGGAACAGAACAGGCAGGCTGACAAAATACACTGCTGAGGGGAGCAGCGGGTGAGACAGGAGAGGTCTGCTGTGCCATGTGGGATTCTTGCCGGCCGGCCAGCTGGGATCAAACCCACACTGCAGAGGCTTCGGACAGCTTCACAGTGTGGCGCTCAACCGCCTGTGCCACCAGAAATATTTTTAAAGGTGAATGATGCAGTGGCCTTCCAGTATATTTTAAGATGTGAACACATAGTTCTGAAATATCAATGCCAAAGATCTCTTAGACAGTAACACAGTAAGTGGTGGATAGAGTTTCTTACCTTTTTTCCTATCCTCTTCAGGCGCAATGAACCACCAACTCAGTGGAAAGCAATTCTGGGCCTGCATATGGCATCAAACCTGAGTTCTCCTCATATCGAAACACGGTTGATAGACCAAATTATCATAAATCCACATTATAATAAAAGGGTTAAGGACAGTGACATCGCCATGATGCACCTCGAATTTAAAGTGAATTACACAGGTAAAATAAGTCGCTTTGAATCCTCTTATCTGCAGAAATTAATTCAGCATTTGATTTAAAATATTTAAAATATTACCAGCATGAATACATTAATAGTCCATAAAAGTTGGATAATTTGTTACAGAAATCATTATAATTTAAATGGAATTGGGGAATGGAGAGAAACATATTAAATTACCTTCATTGAGGTGTTTAAATCCAATTTTCTAGAAAGTTGACCAGAAGAATAAAATTTAGAGTCCATTATAGCAGTAAACTGAAAAGAGCAGTTGGGAGAAAGTAGTCCTTATTATAATGCACGTCCTGTCTATTTCTCATTTAAAGGAAGGCAGGGCCATCTGCCACATAGGCCTGAGTAGACCTGCTCAGGACAAAGGAGACAAGAGGCATATGTTCTAAGAAGGGATTTTTAAAATGAGATTCAATATGAATAGCGTGGCAGATGGGAGACTCCCTCCCAAAGCCTAGATAATGTACAAGAAATCATCTGAGGGAGTGCACTTTATCCTGAGGAGCTCTGCACAATTCCAGTCTTTTTTTTTTTTAATTTATTTTAAAGGTTTGTTTATTTATGCATATAAGAGCTGGGGCACAGGCCAGAGATGCAGGGGGTGAGAGGATTCACCAGAGACAGAGCAGGGAACAGAACAGGCAGACTGACTGAAACACACTGCTGAGGGGAGCAGCAGGCGAGACAGGAAAGGTCTGCTGCGCCATGTGGGTTGCTCCCTGGCCAGCCTGGGGATCAAACTCATGCTGCAGAGGCTGTAGATTGCTTCATAGTGCTGTGCTTAACCCCTTGCGCCACCACGGAGGCCCACAGTTCCAGTCTTGACTCAGAAGCTCCCGTGTCCAGTTAAGACAGAGTGCTGCCTTCTCTATGCCCTTGTGGGATTTGGACTAAGCAAGTATTATGGCATTTGTCAAAGGCAGAAAATTACTATAGTTGGTGTGTGGCCTTGTCCTTGATGATGATAAACACTGCATTTGATCATTTCTTACTCATGTTGGTGTCTGCCCTGGGTCTTCCATACTCCGCATGTCTAATGAATGTCTAGTACTTGGTAATTGTTGAAGGATTTTAACAGCCAGTGACCAACGCTCATGCTGTCCTAAGCTGCCTGTACAGCAATCACAGAAAAGCTTTCTTAAAAGTGGATATTTAATCTAGGAAAATCAAAACAGCTCAGAACATTTCCCCAAGTTTTACTTGACTGATTCTCAAAAAAAAAAAGCCTTATTTTTCACAGAACTGGCACTACTTCCTGTTTGCTACCATTATTTAAAAAAAAATCAAAATAAATGATTAACTCCAGAATTAGGACTGTTTACATTTTAAAAGAGTAACTAGGAGACGCTGTGGAAGACCTTAAAATGCCACCGGTGGTCCCTAATTCATTGTTAAAAAGAGTACTGCTCTGAAATGCTTCTTTCCACTAAGACCCAGGTGAAGAAAATGTTAAGGCAGGATAAAACAAAAATGTATGCTTTTTAGATGAAATACTGAAAGTGATTGATTTTTCACTCATTAAAAATACACATGTAAGAGTTTTGTGTTTTGTTTGTTTTATTTTTCCAGATTATATACAACCTATTTGCTTACCAGAAGAAAATCAAGTTTTTCCTGCAGGAAAAAAGTGTTCTATTGCTGGCTGGGGTAGACTTTCTTCTCAAGGTAAATTGTCAGACTCTGAAAATAAAGTGCTTAGTAGTAAAATGCATGCTATGGTGCCATTCTGTGAGTATCTCTGACATTTTATAACTTTTTGCAGTATTTCTTTAAAGTACTAACAGACTAAGACACATATATTGTGTATCTACACAGTTAAAACCTTTTTTTCTAATTGTATTATAAAACTGTATATTATTAAAACTGTACTCCTTTGGAGGTGAATTTGATATCTAATTTTGGTATTATAAATACTGATAAAAGAAAAAATACATCTACTCAAAATAAATATAATTAAATGTTATAGGAGTTTATTTATAAAGTACATGGATAAAGTCTCATTGAAAGCCAAATTATTATCTGTTATAATCCCTCAATTAAAGAACCTGTATGTATCATGTAATGACCTTAAACTCGTATTCCCTAAATGAGTTTGAGAGAGGAATTCCTGGAGCTTCAACATGCTGATTCTGCCTACTGAGAAGACTCAGACATGGTACCAATCTTACACTGAAGACTAGAAATTGATATACCATTGATTCACTAGCATTCTTTAATATCACATTTTCTAAAAACAGAGAGGATGCATATTAAAACTAATCTAACATTTTTAATTAGTATTTGTTTATTGAGTTAACATTGATTTGCCTCATTGTTTGCATTTCAGAAGTGTAGGATCGCCCCCTTCAGAAGCTGTTGCCATAGCACACCCACCAGCCTAACATCCACAATCCACCTCCACAGACCCTTTGTCTCTCCCTTATTTATTCTCCCCTTTCCTTCCCCCTCCCTTGGCTGCTCTGGTTGCCTTCTGTAGTAAAGTTTCAAGGCTTAATTTTTTTAATTTGGCTTTACTGACCCTCCCTTTTATTAAAGATTTCTTCATTTATGCATATAAGAATTGAGGTGTAGGCCAGAGGTGCAGGGGGTGAGAGGATTCATCAGAGACAGAGTGGGGAGCAGAACAGCCACATCTATTGAAATACACGGCTGAAGGGAGCAGCAGGAAAGACAGAAGAGATCTGCTGTGTCCTGTGGGTTACCTGCCTTGCCAGGAATCAAACTCATGCTGCAGATAGCTTCATAGTGCTGAAACTTAACCCCTTGAGCCACCAGGGAAACCCTTTACTGAACCTTTTTTAGGTTTCTCTATAGTTCACATGTAAGTGACACCATCCAGTGTCTTTCTCCTAATTTCATTTAGCATATAACACCTTCCAATTCCATCCATGTTGCCTGAATGACTAGAGTTTAAAAAAGTTAAAGAAAATAGATTCCAATACTCCTTATGTCTAAATGTAACTACAATGCTTACTGGCTACAGAATTCCTAATGGGAGATACTCTATGTAGGTCAGGAATCTGACTACTCTTTAATAATTAACCAAAAAGGAAAGTCACTATAATTTGCTGGAGAACCTGGCCTCTAGAGTCACCACTGATTACTGCCAAGTATTTAATAATCCTAACTGCATTTAAGATAGAAGGGCGGCACACAGTGGATCTTGGGTGCTATGGTGGTGGGAGGAATTACACTTTTAGGGGAGATATCAAATACTGTCCAACAATGAACAACAATGTAGCAAAGTAAATAATAAAAATAAATCAGAAAAATGAAAAGGCACAAAACTTTGCTGAAAGGTGCAGGTCCCAAAAGCAAAGCATGCACAGCTAAAATACCCTTGGTTCTTATAAAAGAAAGTAACAAGTTCTAAGTCAAATCCTTGCCCCATGATTTTGACAAAGATTCTCCACTAGTGCACAGAAGTTAAAGACACAGCACTATCAAGCTATCGTCAGCCATTACAGCACGGGTTTGATCTCCAGCCAGCCAGGGAGCTATCCCACATGCCGCAGCAGACCTCTCCTATGTTGCTCGCTGCCTGCCTCAGCAGTGTAGTTTAATAGATCTGCCTGTTCTGCTCCACACTTTCTCTGGTGAATCCTCTTACCCCGCCTCCCACACCTCTGGTGTATAGCCCAGGTCTTGTATGTATAAATAAATAAATCTTTTTAAAAAAAATTCTTCTCTGACAAAGGCCATTGCTGAAAATGCCTCATATCTGCTGTCCATACAGTGTATTGAAGTCTGACAGTCTATTCTTTTATTTCCTCCCTATGAAAAATGTCATGATTCATTATAGTTGTAATCTAAAGAGTAAAAAATGATTCCTATATAGATATTTTCTTGACTAGATTTCAAACTAAAAGACATAATGACCATAATGTAGACTCTTCAAAAGCAAATTATCCACTAACAAAATTTAGGACTCTTCATTCTGTAGGAAATGGGTAGTTTTTGAAAGATGTGAGTAAACATGGCTCACATTTATTTATTGGCACCAAAGATAGACTTTTAATTGACTTAAGAAAGACTGCAAGAGTGACATGGAGCCAAGGAAAAAACTGTGTCTGAAGTCAATCTCATTTAGGAACAAACAACTGGCTCATGTTTAAATACTTTTAGCGTGATGGCAAATTTAACAAATTTTATGGACTTCAGCTTATGAGTTCAAGCAACTTATCTTTGTAATATTCCACCCCCCCTTTTGAATATATTATAATAACTAATTAACTAGGAAAACCATGAACATATCATTTACTGAAGAAAGGAAGTGATATTAAGGCAAATTAGTAAACTCAAAATAACTTTACTGCCATGTTTATGTTTGCTTCTCTGTGTCTATATGTATATTCTCAAGAATCCTCATGGCAACTCCGGTTGACAAGTATTAAGACCACTACTTAAATTTTCCTTTCCCAAACAGTTTCATCATATACCAAGCTAATTTCAGTACTCCTTGACAAGTAGCAAAATGGGCTTTGATTTATATTATAATACTAAAATCTATCAGTTTGTCCTGTTCTTCAGAGGATGGAGAGGCTGAATTTCCTCCTCCATCTTAACTTCTCCAGTTCACTTTCTTCACTCAAAACCATTGTCTTGTCAAATTTTAAAAGTCAGTGGTGTGTGGCAGAAGTACTGGCAGCAGATGGCAATAGTCACTTATGCACATCACATCCCAACTCTCCATCACTGTCATGCTCATACCTTGAAATTGACTGGATCAAATTGTTTATACCAGGTAAATCTGCAAACAATAGACATTGAAGCTTCTCCTTCCTTGACAGTCAGTTATTAAACATTCACCAGCACACAACTGAGTCATATATGTATTGCTCCACACCTAAATCACACACAAACACACACACACATATACACACAGTCTTACGTGCTTCCTCAGTCCTTTTGTGTGTGGATTAAATTTATCTGGAAGAGAGACGGCCTGCATTTTTGCAAAACTGCTAGCTATCATACATACTGACTTCTCCTCAACTTTTTGCACCTCTTGAAGAGCCAAATAGAATTGCTAATTATTAGAAAGTGCTTATCGTGTACCTTTTCTGGGGCACTAGACACCTGCTTGTTTTACAACCCTCTTGGGATAAGTATTTCAGTAAACAGAGATTCATGTTTCCAGGAGATGAATCATTTTGCAAAAAGCATGGAAGCACACTCTACAACAAAATGCCTCCTTTCTCTTCACCTGCACGTGGGTGACAAGCTGATTGCCCTTAGACCAGGGCACAGTTCATCTGAGCTTTGTCTTCTTCTCAATGTGCACCTGCTTACTCACACAGCATCACAAAGGAGCTGAATGCCATTAGAAAGGAACACCTCTTCAGGTGCCAAATGAAAAGCACTTCTGGATTTCTGAGCCGTTGCTAATTTCCATGAATGAAAGGCTTTGTGTGGCTGCGTTTATTTTCCCCCATGAGCAGTACTGTAAATGTTTAAAATTACTGAAAATGCCTAAAGATGATCTAGTCCAATCTAATTCCTGCTAGCCCTTGGGAACTAAAGAAACGCTTTACTGTTATCCATTTGGCAAAATGCACAGATGGGCTTTATTATGTACTTTAAAGTACAAGGTCTAGTATTTAGTTCCATTATATATACACACAGTACTGGATAACGAGAGTGAGCTGTTCAAATAAATAAGACTGATGGTGGCTCATTCAATGATGCATGTTTATCATTTCTGACTGTCTGGCTGCATTATCCATTTTGAACAGCTCCTCCTGCAGACGTATTGCAAGAAGCTGAAGTTCCTCTTATATCAAATGAGAAATGCCAACAACAGATGCCAGAATATAACATTACAGAAAACATGGTCTGTGCAGGCTATGAAAGAGGAGGAATTGATACCTGTCAGGTAAATACCTAAAACTGCTTTCCACAAAGCATTGCTATGAAATGATTTCATTGCTTAACAATGATTCGGGAGTAAGGAAAACACCAGGGTCTTAACTTTTCTCGTCTTTTACAAAACTGTGACTTCTACTTTTATTTGTGGTCTATTTGCATATTACTCCTGGGTGGATGTGATCATAAGAAACAAAACTAATTCTTAATAACATAGGTTACAAATTAGATGTCTTTTATCTTTAGAGACCAGCCATAAAATATGAATGTGTGACACAGGCAGGTAAAATATGCAGCAGTGGACCAGTTGTTGAACTGGATAATGCACACCTTCACTAAAAGCTTTATTTTCAAATTTCCAATTCTTTAAAACCCTATGTAGACTTGCAACAAACAAAAACTGGTCTGAGGATAAATTTGGCTGATTCTCTAATTTTCAACCCTGAGTGGAATCTGGGTATCCAATAACCTGGATGAAAAACAGTCAAGAGAACATGGTCAGAAGCAGCATACAGCTAATCACTTGCAAAAAGTTAAATGAAAAACTTATTCTAATCTGGTTCTGAAAATCCTATACTAGGAATTTTCATAATGTCATTAATATTTCACTTTTGAGATGTAATAACATGAACTCATTGCATGTCAACGTTGTAATATACTTGCACTATCAATGATTTTGACCTGAGTAAGCATCAAGCAAAATCTCTCACAATCACCCCCACTGAACAGAAAAACATCTAACCACAAAGAGATAATGTGGCATCCACTAACTCCATTAATCCACATATGCTCAACAATTTTGCTAGATTTTAGAATTATTATTATTTTTAGGTGCAATATGCTACAAGCATGAAGAACTTAGATTCTGTGTTGAACTACTCTTATTTGACTCTTGCTTCAACACTTATCAATGAGACACTGGGCAAGTCATTTAGGTTGGATTGAGAGGTTGAAATGAGGTCACTCATATAAGACCCTAAGTAAGCACTCAAAAATATTAACAGATTTTATAAATAATTTTTCTGGCACTGTTTCTATATTTGAAAATTAATAAAATACTAATGCATTAACATCAACTGTATTTGATTAAACCTGAGAGCAGTTCTAAACAAATGAATGACTTACAAATGTGGGAGCAGCCATTTATACCATGAGAAATGTTTTCATTTTCTTAAAGTAATGTTTTATAATCAACAAGTACATGTCGCATATACTAACACATGTATGTCATAATTTTACTCAATACAAAACTTAATAGACATTTAAGAAGATAAATCTGTATAGATATCCTCTAGTTCAGTCAGTGTGTTAAATCGTGTTAAACTTTCAACTTAGTTAAAACTTAGTTTTACATTTATTATGCTTTAGTAAACACTTGCAAATTCAAGATAAATAGATTTCTTATTTAAAATTTAAAATTTATCTCTGGATCTTACTTATCTTTTCCTTTTAAAATAGAAAGTGTGTTAAAGATAAGATATACTGCCACTTAGAAGGAGATGTATAGAATCACTGTTCAGGGGGAAATCAGCTATACTACTTCAATTACAGTTAATGGCGATTGTGTGGCCGACACTTCATGTACTAGCTGGAAAATATGACTGTCGATGCTATTGATGTTAGGGTTACATTAAACCAATAACTCTGAAATCTTGTCTTTCAGCCAGATCTCTGAAATCTTATATTTGGCTCTGATTTCTAGGTGGCCTAAATATGTTATTCATTAGTAAGTAAAAAAGTTCCCACTCAAGGCAATATCTGATGCAATAAAATGTATCATGATTAAGAAATCAATAGTCTAGAGAGTCATATGATTTTCTTTGTCCAACTTTAATGCCATGCTATATAAAAGGAGTAACTGTTTAAAGAAGAATGCATTACTTAAGATTATGGACAGGTTATTATTGATATATCACTTGAATAAGTTCTTTGAAGTATTACTTACCCCCCTTCCCATTTACAGTGGCAATGAATTGGCCATATTAGTCATTCACATTCTTGAAAGCAGAGGTTTGTATGTGCAAGGCAGTTGTTCACAATTCAAGGCACCATGAGTGAATGTAGAATTTCCTCTCTATATAAACTTAAGTGAATAACACAAAGAACAAACTCATTTTACTAACCATTCAGAGCCAAATTCCAGACCAGTGGTTTTCAAAGTATGGCCTCCAGTCCAGATCATTGACTGGTTATAGATGCATATTCTTAGGTCCCACCACAGGCTATTGAATCAGAGGCCCGACAGTGTTTGCAATCCTTCTAATGCCTACTGAAGTTTGACAACCACCGCTCTAAATGAAAATATTCACGAACCCTTACACTTAGATACTCCAAGAAGGTAGGTTGTTTTTATTTACAAATAGGGCATCTAAGTAGAAACAAATTTTAGGTTAATATTTCATATTCTGAACATTCATTGAATGCATCAGAATATCAAGACAAAAAGAAGTTACAAAACTGAGTTGAAGTGGTATAGTTAGATAATGGGAGGTGAGAGAATCAGTCATAGGTCTCTAGGCTGGAAAGCCCACCCCAGTAGTTGAGCATCAAGCCTACTCATGAAATCTTTTAATAACCACAACTGATCCAGCATGTGCTGGGTAAGTAAAATCATTGCTCAAGATATCAAGTGTCTGTATTCTATTATTTATTTTTAAAAATAAATTATTTTAGAATGAATTGAACTTCAGAATTTAAACTAAATTGAACTAAATTTTCTCTTAATATAAAGAAAACCAAATGAGTCTTTTAAAAATATTCAAACAATTGAGGCTTATTTTCATAATTTCTGTCACATATAACCTTGAGCTGTGTTTATTCTTATCTTGGTTTGCTACTGTTCCATAAATATTTCTAAGTCAGTATTATCAACTAAGAGCTTAGAATGCTGCATTAAAATCATAGTACCGCCTTCCAAACAACTCATATTGTTACATCTAGAAGTAACTTGTGGTTACCAATGCAATTTATGCTCCTCTACACCCAAGACAGAAAAGGTACTTTTATAGATCACCTTTTTCCTATAAATATTGAATGCAATGGTAATAAAGAAGTAGTAAAAAGTCAGAATATTTTATAACACAAGCTTGGATTGAAATATTCTATTGTACAGTGATTTCAAGGTACACAAGGTTTTAAATTCCTTCATAAATATTAAAAAAGACAGATTTTCTTAAAAAATTGCACAATTAATATGGAAAGCATTATGTTCATTTACATCACATGAAAATGCCATGTGCAAGTAAAGTCTATGTAATTAACTCTACTAGGGTCTGCTATAATTAATGTATATGAAAAACAAAAAAAATTTCATCAGTTGAAGTCCCAGATGAAAACAGGTGTGTCTATCATGAAAAATTATCATATATCTGTCTATTTCAGTTGAAATGCTAGGTTTTTTCAGATTGTGTTTGTCTAATGCCAAAAAGTTAGTGCTACCCAAGAAAACTAAAATCAACTTTAAATGTGAGTTTTCTAATTTTTCTAAAGTCCATAACATGGAGTAATTGTCTTTACCACAAAGTCCTTCATAGTGATTAGAACATATCTCCTTTAATAAAATTATCAGCTTTTAATACATATTTTGGTTAGGATATTTTTCATAGCCATAGAGAATTTCTTAGTCCCCATTTTAAAATGCCATATTTAAAGTGAGGAAAACCATGCGATAAGAGTGCATCATAAAAAGCTACATGGAGTTATGATTTAGTTAACCATAGTTTTCTGTCTTCTAACTGAGCAACACAGGGTTCTCATTCTTGACTTAGAGTTGATGTCAAGAATCATTACAGATGACTGGCAATTAAACCATAGTTTTGATTTTTGATTTTGAATTGATTTGCTAAATATATTTATATCAATTAACCACACATTCACAGTTGTCTTTTGCAATTTACTCTTTAGGGAGATTCAGGAGGACCATTAATGTGCCAAGAGGATGACAGGTGGTTCCTGGCAGGTGTGACATCCTTTGGAAAAGGGTGTGCGCTACCCAAACGCCCAGGGGTCTATGTCCGTGTCCCAAGATTCGTGGAATGGATACAGAGTTTTCTGCATTAGAGCACTTCCTGACCCAAGGGTGAAAATCAGGCAGCTTTCCCATTCTCCTCAAAGGAACATGGAAATTGAGAGTTTTGTCAAAAGTAGTTTCTAAATGCCTTTATTCTTCTCCAAGTCACTGAAATCTTGGGGGCAGCTAAATTAAAATTGATGTTGATGATAGAAAGTGAGTTTAAAATAATACCTATGGATAGTACTATGAATAGCTGTTCTTTCATGTATATCATTTCCTTTGTTTCTTAATCACTATTATCACATTTTCTCTTAAAGGAATGCTATGTTAAAGCATTACTATACACTTAGTATAATATTAAGAGTTTATATAAAATTAGGGGGGAAAAAAGTGAAATAAACTGCACAAAGTATGTGATAGTTTAGAATAACTGCTGTGAATTATCTAGTTACAGCTTATATTATTGTTATCAGAATCTAAGTTGTCTTCCTACTTTTCTATACAAATGTATTTCCAGTTCAGCATGAGCAAATCCTTAATATTTTTCCTACTCATAGAAAATATTTATTGTAACATCATATCACAAACCTGGGCTAAATTGATTGCACTTGCATTTTAAAAATAAAACATGAATTTACTAATTTGGACAATCTTTCATTGAATTATTTTTTACTTGGATTAGGAATACTGTCCATTTATTTCAAGCTTGTATATTTTTGACTTACAAAAAACTAATCAGACATGTGAAAGACATGCAACTATTAGAAATGTTTTCTTTTTCCTGGTTAATGTGTGTTACAGTGGATGTTTCTAACATGTGCAAAACTTATTTAGATGCAGCTGAATTGCCCATCAGAAGGCTAAAATGTGGAATAAATGAATTGGTTTCACTGCTTTAATGTCCTGGATCATTTCCAGAGTAAGTGCAAAGTTCAACTTAACTTACTAAACAAAATCTGTTGATTTGGAGGGAAGACAAAATACATCCCTATTTATCACACATACACACCACACACACACACACACACCACACACACACACACACATGCACGCGCGTGTGCACGGGCACATGCACGTGCCTTCTTGCATAAAGGAGAGCATAAAGTTTAAAGGAATTGAAAGAAGGACACAATCAGTGGAAACTGGTCTTATAGGAAAAACAAAACTTGTGCTAACCTGGAAGGAATGATTATTACAGATGTATTGAAGAGGGCATTGGAGACCATTGAGCATGTGGGAACGACCCTGATAGTTAAAAGACGGGACAGTAGAGACTCATGTGTTTTCATACCAAAGTATATATATATATATATATTCCTACTAAAGAATTGTAAATTCTCTATCTGAATATTGTTCTAAAACTCATTTGCATTTCAAAATCACATTGGAAGTATTTTCTGAAAACACAAATAGCCCAACAAGTACACATGTACTCTTTTCATGTTTAAAAGTGAACTAAAATTTTTAAAAAGCCCTTATCAAAGCCCCATGATCATTTTCTCACAAAAGGGAAGTTCACTGCCTCACCCCTAGTAACTGTTAGAGTTAGTAATGAATTGGGCTGGAATTCTTGTCTCAGCAAGGTAAGAATTCAACATCAAGACCAGAGTTAGGCAGAAAAGCAAGTTTGTTGTCAGGCAAAGAGAAGGACAGGGAAAACTCTCTGAACAGAGACATGTCCCAAGTGGGCAGCTGTTCAGGGGTCTCTGGTTAAGCCTTTTATGTCTTTTTTTAGGGTGGCTTGGGTGAGGAGGTTGTCCTCTTCTGGTTGGTCAGCACCTAATGGCCTTTGTGGTGATTGGTTCAGGGTCTCCCCACCCATCTTGCTGCCATTTTGCAAAACTTTCGCTTGCTTTTTTATTTTTTACTGGGTCGTGTTTTTCAATGGGTCCTATTTTTTACCATTGTCAGGGCCCATCCTATTTGTCACTGGGTCCTGTTTTTCAAGGGCTCTGTTTTTCACCAACTCCTGATTTTTATAATTGTCAGGGCCAACTCTGTTTTACTGATTGGGGCCCCAGGACTCTGAGTAGCTGTCTACCTGGTCAACTAACTTCCTTCTTCAGTCATGGATACCAGGAGAGTTATCCAAGTGTGGATAACTCAAGACAAAAGGCAAAAGCAAGGCCTTTCCCTATTGCTTTGCCTCTTCTTCCACACAGCAATGTGGTGGCACAGACAAAGGGTGAAGACTAATATCTCTTCCACCAAGTCCTGACTGAAGGAAGAAACACACAGCACAAGCTGGTAGGGAAGAAGTGGATCCCAGCAGCTGGTCTCCCACTCTTCTCAGAAAGATGAGTTGCCAAGAAAAGAGAGAGAGCACTAAATTCGGGCAGAATCCAAGCTTAGAGTACAGCTGCCCATTCCTTCAGTCTCCAAGCAGCTGAAAGGAGAGCAGTTCCACTAATTTCTACTTTGCCTCTTGTTTTTGCCAACCAACTCCAGTTGTGAATTGCCCTAATGAAAGTTCTTCATTATCTAAAGGAAAAGGATTGATTAGGAAAAGATGAAGTTTAAAGCACTATAACCACACCTTCCATCCAGTAATTTGTTCTCATCTTCATATATTCGTGCAAACATATCTCTACTTGTGTCACTTAAGAGATGTAGGCAACACCAATAATTCTTCAGAAACAAGAACTTTTTATTTGGTTAAAAGGAGCATAGGGACAGTTACAATTCTCTCTTGAGCAGAAGGAGCCATAAGCATTTGTGAAACAAGAAGACTGAAGAGACCCAGTTTGCTCTCCCAGTCAAACCCTCAACAACACATAATCATTGATACCCTCTAACCCATTTTCACACCAATTCATAGTTTCTTTCCTTGCAGAAATGTCAATGAGCTGTGCTTACCTCCACACCCATGGTGACCACTCAGCCGGTCCCAGCTGTAAATTCTTTTATATACTGAGGCTCAACAGCCAGGATAAACCTTCAGGATACTCTGTAACTATTTATATGCCATCCATGTCAATCCCAGTCTCCAAACAACCTTCTTTGTTTTGTGGTCAAGGGAGGAACCAAATTGCTTCCAGAACCTTCAGAGAGCTACTTGTGGTTAAATAGGCAACATGTGAAGACATATGATTTACATTGTATATGCTGCATCTTTTGTTCTAGATCGACTGTATTATTGTTTATCTAGCTTTTAATAAAGTTATTACAAAATCTGTTAAATTAAAACTAAAAATAAATTGTAAGGCACGTGTCTTGCACAATTGAAATTAGACAATCCTTGCCTTTTTGGAAAATATTTAAGTAGATTTATAGCACAGTTAATGAAATAACTTCTTATTTCTGAAGAGATTTCCTAAGCATTGTCTGACCAAATGCAGAGAAATTGAAAGAAGATGAACCATTTCTAGAAAAGAAACTTTTTTATGATATTATATTTTGTATGTGTGTGTAAATTCAGTTGACAACAGTGATAAATTCCTTTAATCAAAACCGCATGTATTGAAAAATGAAACACCATAAAAATAAATATTAGAACAGTCCATTTTTATCAAACACTTATGTAAAGGTAAAATTTTTTGCACAATGTAAATTTCAATACAATTTACATTACATTAACTAGATTATAACCTATGAAAAGAGAAACAAAAATAACTGCTTCCAACACATATACTTCTCATGTGTTGATAGCAATTTTATCTATGTGGTCCATTCTATTTATTTGAAGTCTGGGTGCATCCTTTAGCAAAATAAGCATGTCTCACTCCTTTATTAGCACAGCGTATTTTGTTAATGAAATAATAAACATATAAAAATTATTTTAATATCTGCCTCAAGGGGGAGCTTACAGTTCATCTTGCTGATTCTTTGAGATTTCAAGCCATTCCAAGCTAATGTTCTGATGCCATTCCTTACACAGATCCAGAATTATAAATCTCTGTTTTCTTTTCTGGAGCCAAGTTAATGAGTTATTATACTTCCATGCCACTTTCTTTTCTGGTGCTTTTTGAAATCCACAGTGTGGACTGGTTTGGACTAGTTTTGGTTCTTCCTTTACTGAAAAACATAAGAAGTTCAATGCATGAGACATCTTATCAGTCTAGACCTGTCTTTGTCCAAAGGTGATCTCTCCAGACCCTTGTTACCGAAGGGTCCTTTTCTCACCAGCATAATTTTTATTCCTATAAAAAATTCTATATTATTCTTGTAGATGAAGATGGCAAATAGTTCATATAAAATACTGAAAAAAAACATAGAACTTTGTTTGGCCCTTCATAGTTTACCATGCCCCACACACACACACACAAACTCCTGAAACAACACAAAACTTTTTATAATAATCCCCAATAAATTTTGATCAATAGTTTTTGAGATGTTGCTTTTTGAACCTTTTTTTCTTAACATATGATGCATTTAATGCTAAACATCAAATAATGGATTTGTCTTAAGTCTAAGGGCCTTCTCATTCCTCTCCTCCCATTGGTTTTCCTGTCATATTGTTAACTCACTTAAAAGTTTGATTTTGTGTCAGTTTCTGAAACCAATGTAGTTGAAAGCAGATTCAGGCCTTGATAATTTGAGTATCTGAGTTCATCTAGATGTGAGATAGAACATTGTTCTTGTCAGAGTGAGAATTCATGTCCATATATCCAGCCTATGCCTCAGGCTGAGGTGATTCTAACTCCTTTTTCCATGAAGTGGTAATATAACAATGACCTACAACAATGTAGGCTCCTACAACAATCCTGTTCCTGAGTTAACTCAAGTCATCATCTATCAAAGACTACCTATCAAAGGTCTAGATTCTCATTGGTCTAGTTTCTTAAGAAACTAGAACCTCTCACATGAACCACAAGCCACTTCCTGTCTTTGTTAATTTTGTTCTGAACTTCCTTGCTCTCCTCTAACATCTGTTCTAGAATATGCAGGCATTCTTTCTGCCTCATCCCAGTCACACTCCATTTACCAGATGTTGGAGAATTTCAAAGAAAGAACATTTCCTAAACAAGCCTGAGTGATAGAGTTTTCTAATATTACTTAACTTCAATTTAACTGAGGACTTGTTACTAATAAAATATTATGACCAAATTACAGTTTGGACATGTACATCAAAATAGTTTGAACAATTCTTTATCCATGAAGTCATCTAACATCAATGGAAAATAAGTCAAGCAAAGTTTATGAAAAAATGACAGTTTTTTTAATGGTAGGAAAAAAAGGTGGTTAAGTTATTAATGTGACTTTTGTGTAGTGTTAGTATTTTGAGTCACTACTAGCTAAGGAAACAAGGGTTATTATTTTGAACATGACATGGAATGACAGAAACCATCATGTGTACCAGATTGGAATTTAAACTTTCTGCAAGGCATTCAGATGATAATGGAGTTGAGTCTTTGATGAAGTTTCTCCTTGCTTTCCTGGAAGAAAGGAAAATGGCAGGATCTAAGAACGAATGAATTAAGCTCAAAGCTAATTCTGGCATCTGCAGGTACTCTACTTTGGTTATTTTCCCACTCTGAGAATTTCTAACAAGAGAAAACTCCATAGATCTTCAAGGTGTAAAAGTCTGGAAAATTTAGGAAGAATAGACTCACCATAATATACTATTTGGCAGAAGGAAAACAAACTTCAGGAAAAAAAAAAAAACTTAGTTAATGGTAGTTTCATAATTTTTATTTTAGAAATATGAAGGTCTATATAATATTTTTCATATCATTTTTTTCAAGCTGATTTGTCATTAGCAGCTCCTCAACAGTGAAGCTGGTCTAGGCAGTATTTATATCAAATCTTCTCTGTACTTTATAGATTTCACAGTGATAAGCCATCTTTCTACCTATTTTATTAGTTAAGTCAGGACACAACAAAAACTCTTAGATTCTGATAATAGAATAGTGGTTACCAGATGGGAAGAAAGGGGGATAGAATAGCATGACGGTGGGTGATGATTGGACATTTGGTAGAGGTGATGTTGTGAAATATACAGTTGCTGGAGTAAGAAATGACACCTGAAACCTATATCATGTTGTAAACTAATGTTACCTCTACAGAAAAGGGGGTGGGGGATTATGGCAGGAAATGATTTTTACTACGTTTCACATAAATATTGGAAGGCCAAGAGTACACAAAATATAGTGTTAATTTTAGGTATTATTAATTTTACTTACTATTACCAGGTTTTACTTATCATTACTCAAGATACCTCGTTTATACAACCACTGAATTTAGATTGGATTCTTTTAAAAATGCATGTGAACCATTTAGAATTTTCATCTTTTGGTGGGGGGGGGTGGGGGCTTGTGTTACTTAATGGATTCTTGAGAGTTTATGTCATAAAAGAAAAAGATGAAGTAAAATCAAAAGAGAAATATGTCTTCACTTGCAGTCTCTTTGTAGATGGAGACATTTGCTTGATCGATATTAATTTAGAAAACTCTAAAAAAGTGTCTAGTTTATTCTAGGAAACATGTTCTTATTTAAATCCAACATCTTTCCTCTTTTCCTCTGATAAAAATTTATATTCATTAATCTGTTAATTTAATGGACAAATTGACACAAATGGAAAAAAAAATCTCACCTGTAACTCAAAGATATGCTCAAATAATCATAAAAGAGAATGCTCAAGCATCTTGTTAAGATATTTCATTTTATTTCAAGATATCTACTAAAAATGACCGATATTTACCATTGTGCTTTATTTCCTGCATTTAAATGATCATTTTGAAATAAAACAGAAGCCTACAACTTGACATTTTGGAAAGGTACTCAAAGAGCATCTAGAACAATCAAATCTTGCATACAACTTGAGACAAGATTGAAAAGTTTAAGATGAATGCCTACACTTAATAAAAAAAAGAGACAGTATAGTAATTACCTTTTATGTACCATCTGGAAACAGCAGGTTCCAAAAGCTACCAATATCAGTAACAGCAGTGGAATCGTTGGTATAACAACATAAATTAGATTGGGAATTATGCCTATAAAATTAAACAGTTTTAGTGTAAAAACATAGTTGAGGCAAGTGACTAACATTAAAATTTTATAAAACTATTGCAAACATTTAAGGTTAGATAGAATTATTATCAATAAATAGATTGCAAGCAAAGTTCTTCCCAAAATACTGAATAATCTAGCTAAGTATATATTCATGTTTGGTAAAAAATAAAAACAAAATTATGCTGCAGTAGTTGCAATGCCCCACTTCAATGTCCATTATTAAATCTATAATTCAGGTGACAAATTTTCTTAATGTATTATTAATCTTAGCTATTTCACTTCAGTAAATCCTCCTCAGTTACCACTTAGAGAAATTAAGCACTGATTATTAAAGAATAATAATCACTATTAAAATAATTGTTGATTTACTGGAAGTGCAATTATCTTCGCCAGTAAGTTCAATGGCATGATGACATGTAATACTCTGAAATTAGTACAAAATAGGCAAATACTAGCTGATGATAAGTCATAACACAAAGAAAAAAAAATTCCACAGGCATAAAGGCTTGATATTAATTAAATTCTAAAATGAATCATTTTTTAAACTCCTACAGTTTAAAATAACTTTATTAACCATTTTTAAATGTCATAAAAGGGAAAATATTCTAATGTAATTAGCTACTGATACCTTTAATTAGCTTTAGATATTTTGCATGGTTTTAAAATCAGATAACTACAAAACTAAAAGCCCTACAGTTTAGGTTCATGTTCATACAAGAAAAGCAAATTGAAAAACTAAGTACTTAGTTAGCAAATCGAAATCTTCATTATAATCAACATAAACAATTCTTGCCAAAGTGGACCAGACTTAGATCAAATTGGCCATTAAACTGCACATCACTTCCTTTGGTTATAGGAGATACATTAACTGAGGTCCAGTGATGGGATATTTGGGGAAGAGTTTGCTGTTTTCACCTACTCTTTAACCTCTAACAAGTGACTGCAACCATTTAAATGTTCAAGAAATGTTTCCTTTTCTTTCCAAAATACCATCATGATCCCATATACATAATAGTAAAGAAAAAGTGAGTGTTTCTTACTCTTTGATGGATTTGGGGAAGATTTTGAGACTTGGGTTTGGGGTTCCATCATAACAAAACAACTAAGATAAATTGACATTTCTGTTAATTGGCATGGATCCATGCAAAATTAGCCTAAGAGCTGCTTTTGACTGACTTGGAATTCGCATTGAGAGTGAATTTTGTTTCTGTAGCAGACAGTTGTGTGGTAGAGACAGCTGGGTTGAGGCGTGCATTCTTCCCTAACTGCTATTACACGGTGGTAGCTTGGATTTTGTCAAGATGGGAATATTTACGCCATGGAAATCTGCGAAGGCTACATAGCAGGCTTTCATTATATAGCCACACCCATCCCAGACCATCTCTAAACATTCACCATCACACCACTATTTGTTGGTCCCTGAATGTGCCAGTTTATATCACAGTTCATAATGTTGGAGAAGTGCCTTGGGGGTCCAGGTTTTAAAATGAATTTACTTAGTCCTAGATACTACCATTTAAAGTAAAACATTGGAGGAAAAAAGTTTCTTTTATTCAAAAACTAGCCTATTGTCATTTGTTCTAATCTAGTTCAAAAGTAAATTTCCATAGCGCCGTATTTAGTGCATCAAACAACAAGAAAAGTTGAGGTCAATGTACAGCAGTTTAAAAGATCAGTTTCTGTTTCTGATCTAGGTGTCAGATGAACTAATTACCTGCTTCAGTAACAACCACATTTTGATGGGTGTCACCTGGTTGATTTGTAAAATAAGTCTTTTCGACAGGAACTGTTGGATTAATCTCTGTAAAAAGAAAATATACAACCATCATATAGCAAGATATCTGCAAAAATGGATGAAAATAAATATAACAAAACAGCAATTATTTGCATGTCTATGCTAACAGTCTATAGGAATAATGACATGCAAAGATAGGCAAAAAACAAGAATTTTTGTGAATAAGAATGTGCACAAAATAACTGCAATTCAAAGATAGGCAAAATTAGTTTCTTTACTAATCAGTAAAATATTGAGGATTTCCCCTGCATTATTAATCAGCAGACAACTGTGCATGGATTGCATCTGGAATTAGTGATTCCAGTAACAATTGTTCTATAGCACATTTCTGTCGCATTTAAATACAACCACTCTGAGATTGCTTCAAATATGGTCTACTTCATTAAAAAGCAATAATAATAAATTTAGGTTTTTGGGTTGTTTCTCTGGTTTAATGAGATAAGATATCCTCAGTTGCTACATACTTAAAATATTGAAATTTATTGCCATGTTCTGGTACAGCTGTGTTGCTTAATTTTTTTCCCTAGAATATTATTCATAAAATTAAAATTCAGTGTAAGTAAACAGAATTAATTAAAAATGTCCTGTAAATTTGCTTTCATTAGTTCTAAAAATGTTAATTAGTACTTTTGCCAATTGATGTGAGAAAAAAGGCACATGAAGCATGTTACACAAATTCACCTAACACTTTGCCTCCTCTAGGTTTCAGATATAGCCCTACCCTATACTCATTCCACTATGGAAGAATCCTTCTTATATACTCTATGCCTGGAGTTGCTCAACTGGTATTTGCTGAACAACTAATACATATTATGTAATTTATCAACACAGAACTGGTTATTTTTTTTTTAATTTTATACTCTTTCAATTAATGCAATGGCTAACAAAATTTTGGAAACAGAATCCCATACATACTATATTTAATGTCCAAGAACAAAAAGTATATAATGCAACTTTAATAAACACAAAGTTAGGTTCAGAGATAACCCCATAAAAAAAGTCTGAAGATTGCATTGACCTGAGCTACACTATTGTGATTCCTTGTTAAAAATGCTAAATTTGAGTAACACAATTCAACTGAATTAATATGCTATTTGATCAAGAGGGAGACTAATCAAAACTATATAATCCATTTTTAAAATCATTTAAGAAAATCAAAGTAGATAATAGTCTTTGAGTTTCTTTTAGTTCTTTTTCTTCTACTCAGGGTTTGGAAGTGTTATTTTCACACTTTGAAACAAAGAACAGATATGCAACCATAGGACAATAAGAAAATGGTGGAGAAGAAAGTAAGAAAACTCACAAGTGAATTACTCATATTCTGTATAGATGGAGGAGACCAAATTTTATTTACAGTGTAGTTCTAATACAGCTGATGAAAAAGCTCAAAATAAGTAGCATTATAGTTTGTAAATGTTATTTAGTCCTACTGTTTAATCTGCCGATGACCTCAACCCTAAAA
>NW_023605083.1:40642024-40663024 GCF_014898055.3 Talpa occidentalis | reverse complement strand
TTCATGTCAGCAGATGACCCAGAATGCAGTTACTTGAACAGCCACAAAGCATCAGGGAAGATTATTATATACATATATACATACACACATACATTAACAGGGGCATTTAGTAAGATGATTGGGAAAATACATTCCGCTTTTGTTAACAACATTGATATATTTTAGATAGGGTTGTTATGTACTTCAATAATGATGTAGAGATGACAAAACAGTCAGAAAAATGAAGAAAGTAGGGAAGGAGGAAGGGAAATGGAGGAGAGAGAGAGGGAGAAGCTATTGAACTAAACCTATAAACCAGGTTATAATAAATCCAGGGCAAATTAAACTCAGGTTTCTTACTAGCTAGCATTCCCATCAAAGTAGATCCATCCTCCAGATGGCACAGGAATATACTGCCATTAATGATGCCAAGTTATTCATTCCTGATCTCAAATAGTAACTGGTATAGATTTCTCTCAATCTCAAGATGTATCAAGAATAATAATTTGTGATTCTAAGGAGAAGTGTTTGATGAGGTTGGCACAAGATACTGTTTTGTTCCCTTCATGATTATAAATTATAAATAGGATCCTTATTGTGTTCAGAAAGCAAATGTCCATCGCTTCTCGGCCATTTGGCTAAGATCAAGTGCAGAAAGCAAGTGTCCAAGACAAATAATTGTTTAGCAGTCCTTGCAACTAAGGGCAGTCATGTGACCTGTGAGATGGAAATGGAAGGCTGTCTAAAGAAGAAGCTTTGAATATGTTTTGTTTTGACATTAAAAAGGAAGGCATGACTTGCTGCCCTTGGCCTTTTTGCTTTTTTTCTCATCTTCTTCTATGGAGGATGGATGTAATATTAAGGGTGGTGGATTAGAAGATTAGAAGAAAGCTGAGTTGTTGATGACTTTCTCAGGTATCTGTTCCATTCCTGCACTCTGATTAAGTTAAAAAAAAATATTAAATCAGAGTTGGATTTTTTTATATGCAACTGAACAAAATCCTGTATAACCTAGCAGCCATTATAAGGGATCATTATCTTATCATGTTATCTTATGACGTGATACTCCTACCATGGAGGCAATTTTGACAATATTAAATGACTTAGTTACAAAAGTAATTTCCAGATATCGTTCAGTCTCCATTACTTAAAGGAAGGGTCTTAGTTTAGTACTAGTGTGTTACAAAAAAAATCTCCCCACTCCCCCAACCCCTTGCAACAAACTGAGAGATACTTTAAGATACTTTGTTAAGCATAATTATTTTGTTAACATTTTGTAATGTTGTTTTGTGTCCATTCAATTTGACTTATAGTCCCCTCCTCATCATGGCTCGGGGTTGTTGGTTTTCCATTCATCAAAATGGCAAAAATTTCCTCATGAAACAAATTTAAAATAAAATGTTGTTTGATTTAAATTGTAAATAAATAAGAAAAGTGATATAGAGAGAGTTTATTCCTAAAAGTAAAATGTATGTCAATCACCAAAATTTGGTAAATCGAATCCTAGATATATTCATTTCTGCTTCTAGATCTATGAGAATAATTGTGGACTCACTAACATATTATATTTGTCAGTTTTAAATAACCTGATGGGATATATTTTATAGGTCAGATATCCTCAGGACCCAGAGTTAACCAGGTTAGGAAAACACACTGTGTATGCAAAAAACTTTTCACCTCCTACTTTACTTGTAAATAAAAACAGGATACATTAGTCCTATGCTACCATTTACACTCAGTTACCACAATCTCACTGCAAATTTCTTCTTTTGTAATCCTAAAAATTATTGCACATTATTTTCTAAATAGGTGGTTGATCAATATTCATACAATTTCAATTACTGCACAGAAGGATAGCTATTGAGCTGAAGCTGCACCTTCATTACCTAGGAACATTTATTCAGTAACCTGAAAAGTTACTCACACCTGAGAGTGGATGCTAAATGTCAATAGACTCAGCATCTCTTTGCTCATTTCTTTTCTGCAGCAAGTTTGGCTTTTCATACAAATATTATTTGCTGTTACAAATTGTTCTTTAAGAAATTTGAGGTTTCAGTTATTGAGTAAAATCTTACAGGACAAAAAAAAAATCAGAGCAAATGTCAAATTGTACAGGAAAGTTGAAAACCCAAGCTCTGCTATTGTGGGCAAGGAAACCATAAAAGTATGCATTGTGGATATCTGATTTTAAAGTTTTATCAATTCTCTTCTGTAGTCATTGTAATACTCAAATAACTATCATAGCAAATTTCATTGTAGAGTTCTTAGTTGGTGTGCTTAAAAAGTCGTAAAGACTAGAGAAATGTCCACTAACTATATACATTAGATCACATAATTTCAAAAGCAATTTATTTATTTACAAATGGTATGCTTCTTCCCTATTGGTAATTTCAGTCATTCTACTTTAAAAGTTAATAGATAGACATTGTTAGAAGAGTTATAGGCATGGAAAATAGTGATAATGGGATATAATATAAAGAAAATAATGTAAGAAAATAATTGAAAAGATAATTTAAATAATTCAACAGATATGGGTTTGGATTTGATGCAAGCAGATCTGGGCACAAGACATGACTGATAAAAGGAAAGCTGGTGAGCCAATGTGGATAATGCAGGCCTCAGGAACATTCCTGTTCCTTCAGGGTTTGATAAAAAAAAAAGAAAAAAGAAAAAAGAACAATGGATTGTTAGATATATTCTCCACAGAACTGACTCAAAAATTGTGTCTCAAATATAAATTATTTGTGTTGAGATGTCAAGTTGGTGAGGAATGTACAATAAGAAGGGGTCTATTGGTTGAGTAGGATTACGAGGTACTGTGGCTGCCCTACTATGGTATATTTAATGTTAGATCTCATGACCATTGATAGCTCTTGCACTACAGATTGAACCCCATTATATGTGCCTGAACTAATATATCCTAGATTGCAGAATATTCCTGGGATATTCTGGATCAGTTCCACAAGCCAAAGCATCATTCATTTTGGCTCCATTATCTTTAGAGTTAAGTCAAGAGGCAAGATCTATGAATAGTGGGAAATCAGACACATGTATCTGAGAAATAGCTAAATGGTATGATGATAAACAGTAATCACTGTCCTGGAGAATAAACAAACAAACAAACAAGACACACAATTCATGACAAAACATCACTAGTTATCAATGAAGCAAGGAAGTAATTTGGGTGCAAGGGAAAATCAAAAATAACATCAAGTTTTTGCTTTAAAAGGCAGTTTATCATGTTTCACTTAGGCTTGGTGTGGCTTCTAGTCTAGGGTACCTTAAAAATAAGATACACAGTTAGAGCACAAATTCTTCTATATATAATGCTCATTATCCATTTGTCCTGCTATGACTGAAACTATTATAAAGTATCAGTATAATTCAAATGTAGTTGGGTAAGCTTGTGTGAACACGAATGTAAGTTTTAAAAGAGATATAATACATACGGATAGATGAGAACAGCAGGTTGTTTTAAATCTTCATATTATATAAATATCATTGCTGAGCAAATGTGCTCCCGCCAACTGTTGGATGCAGAGTCAGTTTTGAATATTTAAACAATAATTGACACTGTCTTCAAAGTAACAAATGGTTCCCATGTTGAGACCACATACTGCTATGTGTACTTAGGGGCTGAGTTGATGACAGGCTTTATACGATATAAAATGAGAGGATCTGAAAGGTGTCTCGTGGTATTATCAATGTCAACATTGGTCTCTGGTAGGAACTTGGAAAATTTTGAATTCTTAGCAAAGAAGTAAAGTTGTAAGTTTTAATGGGATACTCAACTACCATTAATCAAATATTCAGGGATGAATTTATACTATAGAAGTTTGTTTACATAAATGTTATTGGTAAGGAGGAAGTGAAAAATTTATATTGGAACAAGGTTGTTCTAATTCTCAGATAGACTCTCCTCTTTTTGAATTCTATGTATAATTTAAAAATATCTATAGAATAATCAGATTTTTTATTAAGTTTTATTTAGTAGGTAAAATAACCTGATAGATTCTATTTTTCTTTTACCTGAGTTTGAGAGTTTGGTCCAAGAAGCTGGATACACAAACTATCTAGAGACATCTAGGAAACTTTTGATCAAATGAAGTAAATAAGCCTCCACATTTTTAAGAGAAAAAAATTGGACATTTTTATGTATCTTTTGGACAGTTTTCCAACTGAACCTCAGTTCCTATTTTGATATTATATCTACTCTAGTTAACATATTGATGTTATTATAGATCAGATTTTTAAATTTAAGAATACTAGCATCTGAGATGACCACCCAAAATGTATAGTAACCACCTAATAAGTGAAAATTGACAATTTTATAAATTGAATATTCTAAGGTAAGTCACAGTGATCCATGAGCTCTCCAGAGTAAAAAATGTGACCCAGATGTTGCTTTCTGCATTTCATATGTGTGTGAATTACCCAAAAGTAGTGAAGTACAACTTAAGTTTTAACTTTAGATGGATCCATGCTGAGAATATGGGTATGAAAATCTGTGCTTGGAATATTCTTAGAGAACTCATTGACCCTCGATCTTCTCCTGAAGATGTAATTTATTGGGTGTTGTGAATTTAATCCATCTAAAGCTCCCAAGTGTATCACCTGTCTTTCTGTAACTCAATTTGGCCAGCTCACTCTTTCTGCTGAGACCATGAAGATCCTTTTAAGCCTCTATCATTCCCAGAACATAAAGGCATTTCATATCCTCTTTAAAATGGCCATGTCTATTTTAGGTGCAGCTCTATCTTGACACACAGAGTTCCCTGTAGGCAAATAGAAATTAAGTGGGATTCTTTGCAATTGATTCTTTTTAAAGTTTTCATATCTATGATGTTAACATGAAAATATAATTTCTATCTAAAATATCCTACTATTCATTCTCAAATAAGATAGAGTACATGTTTTATGTTTATTCAAAGAGTCAGATATCAACCTAGTGACAAATGGTAGAATAGCTATTCCAACATAACCTAATAAAAAGTGTATTTACAGAGCTACCTAGCCATGTATTTTACTAACTGTCGATAAATTATAATATTAACCAAAAAGTTCCAGGAGTCAGTGATTTTTGTTTGACTAGTTACCCCTCTCCAGCCCTTCATGCTCCCTCATGTCCTATGTTAAGTAATCCTGATCAAGCAGCTGCTGTTCTACTTTCCCATTCAACTCAGAGCAATGCTCTTACAAGCACTGTTCCAGCCTCACATTTCCATCTCTATCATACATGTATTCCTACCTCATGTTCCCCTTATTCCTATTGGTTTCATTCTGTCTTCCAACTCTTAAGTTTCCCTAATAGAACAGAGTAGGGTAGTAGGTAAACTCTACCCCATAATTTTCCCAAAATGCTGAAGAATAAATGGTCTAATAAGGCCAACATCACCACCTTTATGTACTGTGCACATCTTGGTGAATATTCATTTACCATCCTGTAGGCATAGAAATCCCTCTGAGAATTATGGTGTCCATAGTATGTCTACTCACAAGGTTCTTGATTTGGGAGAGTATAATTTTCTCTGCAATTTTCCCTTTGGTTCCAGGGAATTAATATTTGTAAATCATTTCTTCCAAATATCAATCAAACAATCACCAATAATTTATTTAAATACTCCCCAGTGGGAACTGTGGAAAAGGGGGATCTCTTGTTTCATTGGTTTCCTGAAAGAAAAGGAGCAAAGTATTGACTGTTTTAGGGAGTCATGTAAGAGTGATTTTTAAATCAGTGCTTTCCAAGTGAAGCACTCACCTTTATCAGTGCTGCATTTTCTGGCAAACTTCAGCTATACTTGTGATGAAACCTTTTCACTCTAGGGTGGTTCCCACACTGGTTTTGACCTAGCAGGGTGCTCATTATTATCCTAACTAACCTCTGGTAGCATGTGAAGTTTGCAATTAGCAGTGCTCCCTTGTTTGATTAGGGGCTTCCTGGAGTAAACTGTGTGTACCCATGTTAGTGACCAAGCTGGACTGTGGTTTTGAAACAAATGCTTGAATAGGTTACATAAACTGTTTGGCAGCTCCCCATCAGTAAAAGTTTGAACCAGAATCCAGATCCAGGACAGTCTGATCTCAAAGTGCAGATATATTCAATACGTCTATGATGACTTACAAAATGTATAGAATAGATTGAAAATGGAAAATTTTAAAAGAGCTGTTTCTTTTTTCTCAGGGAGCACTTTCCTACTCACAATTTAATATATCATCATTTATAAATACATAGTGAATGAGATCAAAGAACATGCAAACCCCAGAAATGATTTCAGGAGATTATTTTTAGTACAGATCATTCCTAAATATTTTTTTATTCTTTTCTCAGTTCCTACAAGTATGCACATTTGTCAAATCTCTGGTTATATGTAAAAACATTTATTACTATTAATATTCTTCAAAAATTGCTATTGTTTAAAATACTATTTTTGAAGAAAAATATACTTTTTTTCATAGTTTTACTAAAATACTGGAACTTTAATCAGTAAGTTCATATTCAGTTTTTCCCTTTTTTTTTTTTACAGTAAGGTTAGGAAGCAGGGCCTAAAGAATTAACAACTCTGAATAAAACACTTAAGAAATAAGGAAGTCACTGAGTTCTGAGTTCAGATTCTGATAAAAGGTTCTGAGTTCAGATTAGCATAGATTCTGATAATGCTAATGTGCTAGCAAAAAACATTGAGTTTTTCTGCTTGAAATTGATATATGAGAATGATATTTTGATGTGTACTATAATTTAAGGTTTAAGGAAAGCTGTAGTTTCCACAGATAGACATGTATCCTCTGAACTTCTAAACATTTCAAAATATATCGATCACCATGATAGAAATCTGGCATGAAGGCACAAAATGCAGCTATAATGTAGCATATCATCAAGTATTAAATCTGTTTTCCTTTGAAATTTCCATAATTTCTTTTAGTATAAGTAAATATTAAAGTTTCTAAATAACTATCATTTGTCAAAAAGAGAAATGCACATGAATCTAAGGGTTTTTTTTTTTTTTTTTCATTTTAAGGATCCACATCAGCACAACTATTTGAAAACTACAAATTTTATGCTTAAATTGAATAGTTGCTCCATTCCTTTGAAACTGATTGGCTGGTCGCCTCTGCCTTGGATAATGAATAAATAGGTTTTAGCACTACACTGGTGGTCAGATCTGAAACTTCGTTTAGATATTATAATGATGTCTTTAATTATATGGTTTCAAAAATTCTGTTTCTGCCCTTGGAGAAATTAATGCAATTATCATTTAAAGTTGTTTTTTTTTCCCTTTTTGTTGCTAGAGACACAAATCTATACAAGAAGAGGCTTTCACAGTGCTTTCTTTGGCTTTTGTTTGAAAACGTACCCTTGATCCTTTTAGCTGTTATACAGACTTTGATAGCACCCATTCAGGGAGACAGAAAAACCAATCTTGGGTATGAGAGTCAGGCAGTGTTTGAATTGAAGTTCTTCCACCAATAGGCAGAAAAAATTGGGGACAGACTGTGCTCAATTTAGTCATTTGTTAACCGGACATAATATCTTGCTGACAAGGTTGAAATAAAGTTTAAATGATTTGTATGTCACCTTCCATTTATGTAGGAAACGGCTCATGAATTTACTTTTATTTTCTTTCTATGTTGGGGTGTGTGGGGCAATTAAGAAGCACAAAGCCTTTGTTTTGCAGTTCATTTTCTATTGTATGTCAGTGAACATGTATTTGTATGCCCACTTTATTATTACTGTTCAACACTACAAAGGAGATTAACACACCATTTGTTTCTTGCATGAACAGACCACAAGTTCAGATTTCTGTCTTATGAATATTCTTTACTTCTGAACCCCTTCTGGAGCTGTGATGTAGCTATTTTGCAACTGCTGGGAGAGGGGAGTAACTTCTCTTACCATTGCTATCATAGGAAATGTGTTTTTGCTTTTGTAAGTGTCATTGTGGAATATTAAAAAGCCAGCCCTGGGCCTCCCCGGTGGCGCAGCGGTTGAGCGCCGGGTTGCGAAGCTGCCCGCACCCTCTGCAGTGCCGGTTCGATCCCCGGCTGCTCCCCGGCCACCAGAGGAGGGTCCCACATGGCGCGCAGACCTCTCCTGCCGCCCGCTGCTCCCCTCAGCAGTGTACTTCGGTCCTTCTGCCTGCTCTGCTCCCCGCTCTGGCTCTGGTGAATTCTCTCACCCTCCCGCACTTCTGACTGTACCCAGTGCTTGTATAAATAAATAAATAAATAAATCTTTAAAAAAAAAAAAAAAAAAAAAAAAAGATTGCAGCCTCTGAGAGTAGAAAGCAATCAACTCTCCCGCATACCTCTTTTAAAAAAAAAAAAATAAAAAATAAAAAGCCAGCCCTTCAGTAACTGGCATGCAAAATTAAATACCATTTATATTATTTCTATGGAAAACTGTATTCTAAGTTTCCATATATTGACAAGAGGACAAACTTTTGTACAAAACCACCCTACATAAAACCCTTAATTTTGTATATGAGTACATATATTTTTTTCAAACTTATTGTATACCCAACAGTGCATTACTGCTATTTAAAAAAAGAAACTGATAGGAAAGGTCTGGGAATTATAAAAGGAAAGTAAACTGTATATTTAACTAAATAACATTTTTCATCAGAAAAAAATGGAAGTTCTCTTTTTCTTGCAAATGTTATGTTTTTTTTTGTTCTCTTAAACAAGTGCCATATTTCATAGTTAAGTGTTGCTATAGATTAGAAGCCTTTCATTATTAAATAAGACAAGGACCCTGGCACTTAACCTCATGGAAATTCTTTATGGTAGTATGTTTACAAAGACAGATGTCTTTTAAATCACTTTTTTTCATTTCTTCTTTGTTTTTCAAATGTATTTAATCTCCAACACTTGACTTGAATTAACTGAAAGTCTCTATAAAAGTTCAAGTAGTTCCTGAAAGCCTCTTTATTGCAAGTTAATTAAATGGAGTAATGAGCAGGATTGGCCAAGGGAGAGAATGGAGAAATCAAATTACTTCACAGAGTTATACTTAAAAAATATAATGGTGAATCCAGGCAAGAAGCCTAACACTGGGCACACCCTGGCATGGCTGTTGGGCACTGGCACTGCAAACTGCTGACAGCCTGAGCATAGTTATGCAGCAGTTTTTCAGTATCTGTATGTTCAGAGACATGAATTAGGCAACTCAGCATCTGCCACCAACATACGCTCTCTATGCAGGTAAACCATATAAAGCCAGATGAAACTGAGACTTTTGGTGGTTTCTTCAGACACTTGAGAATGAGTTGCTTGTCCCATGTGATAATGGGGGAGAGATGGCACAATGAACGAGTCCAAATGATGCAGTAATTATTTGTAATTATTTAGAAATGACATTTGCATTTGAACTTAGGTATTTGGGAGCAAAGTGGTTTTAATTGCATGTAATATCATGATAAGAACACAGTGAATGAAAATGTTAGGTTGAAGAAATTAGACTGAGATCTAAAAATATAAAAAATTCTCTCCACTTCCTTAGGTATATATTTTGCTAAAATGTGATTAGCTGACTTCATATTTAAGAAGTTTAAGTAAAAAAGACAGGCTTAGTGGATTACATCATTAGCTGATTAAAGAAAATGTTAACTAAAACATCAGCATCAAGCATATGGACTGATCTAATTAGTTGATTACTAATTCAGATTTAGTGCTGAGTACCTTTACTTTGAACATCAATTTCAGCTTAATAGGAAGTTCTTCCTGCTTCTCTAGCCTCATAGAAAACAAGACTTAGCAATTGGGCAATTAAAGAAGTAGATGAATGAATATTAGATTATGGCCTTTCCTGACATACATTACTCTCTGCCAACAAATGTTGTTCAGAGCATATTTGTTACAGAACAGGAAGCCAATTCTTTTCAAAGTGGCACCTTTCAGCCTTATCAAAATCTCCCTTCTTCCAAATCCATGTTGTCATTTTTCTTTTTCTTTTTCTTTTTTTTTTTTTTTTTTTGAGCACTAGTAAGTGACTGACTGCGTGTCCTATTCCTTGGACGTAGGGACAAATGTTTCAACATTTGTTTCTAAGTTCTATATTGTACTGGACACAAAGTCAGAATTGTGACTTGCTGTGATTAATTATGATTAATGTGATTAATGATGGGAAGGCAAAGTGGACATTGGTAATTAGAATGAAAGAACACAGGAAATGTGTAAAATGTAGTACTGGTGGGGTGGTATGGAGTCAGAGAAGACAGAACTGTGTTAGAACAAAAGGAAATAGAGGGAATTCCCTCTGCCATTGTCACTACCTTCCTTTATTTGATCTTTTTAAATGCTGATGTCATTACCTCGCTCTCTTGCCAGTCTCTCTCCGATTTCATCAAGATTTCCTTCTCTCTCCCCAAATCCTTCCATCCCTTTTCCTCTAGAAGCCAATAATTTTATCCATGTAGTGACAATGGCCTGGAGGTCTACTGACTAATAATCTCATTAATTCTCATTATATCTATTCAGAAGAATAACATGTAAATGGAAAATATTGATTCGATTTACATAAGTAAAACTTGAGTAACAAAGAATGAGATAGATTTGCCCAGATTTACACACACACGCACACACACACACACCCATGAAAAAATGGAGGAGCTAAGATGGGAATGAATAAAACCCCAGAATTGGATCCTTAGACAAATACTTCATATCATACACAGTCACCTTGGGCTTCATTAATAGACTTTTTATTGGAACAGAAAATGTCAGATTGCATCTAGAAATATCATAACCCAATTCATGTTCAAGGATAATGCAGAATAAATTTAAAACTCTGCATTATAAAGAGTTGAATGTATAAAATGTTATGTATTTGCTTTTTGTTACATGCATTATCATTTAGAAATATAATATGAAACAAAAATGCAATTCTTGGGATGATTCTGTGAGATTGTGTGTGTGTGTGTGTGTGTGTGTGTGTGTGATATTGAGTCTGATTATAATGGCAGTTTGAATGGTTGACTAGCCTATAGAGATTGGTAGTAATTAGCATGACAGACAAAAGGAGCAAATGTAGTCCATTTATGCCTCAGGCTGAACTAATTTTAGTGTTAAGCATGTATCTAATATCCATAAATAGGGAATAGTTATTAGCAAATATTGAAGTCAAAATTACATTTGTAGTTTGCAGCAAAGGTGAAAATTGCCTAGCTTCAGTAAAATCATGGGTTTGGTGCTTGAAGATAATGTTATGAAAATATTGACTGGATAAAACTCTGCTAGGAAAATTAGTGTCTACTAATTCATATACATAAAATTTGAGTTCATCCTTTCTGATAATGTTAATGATTTTTAGCACAACATGTTTTCAATCAAGAAAATGTTATAGGCTTTTCAGAACAGTAGAAAATTTCAATTTTATATCATATGTATTTATAACCATTTATAAACATCCAATATATATTTATATTTATAAACTCTTATTTCTACACATTAAATCAACATTTTTTTTCTGACTTTAAGTAAAATATGGTATTCCAAAGAAAATGACTGACTCAAAATTTTAAAGCATGAGGTGAATTGGAGATTTGGGAATTTGATCCCAGTGACTTTTTATGAACTCTAAGTCATTGTTGTATTATTAGACTATTGAAAGAGAAATTTTGTCATCTAATTTCCATATTAGCAGAGAACTGTAGCAGCAAAATTTCTTGCAACATGTCCCTGTCCCAGGGTTTTTCCTCAGCTTAACTGTTGAGATACATATGAAGAAATTACTTAAAGGACATGTAGCTTAAAGAGATCCACATTCATGTTGGCAACTTGATGTGAGAACTTAGGTAAATAAAGTATCCTCCCAGAATTTAATAATACAACTGTGGAGAAAATATAGATCTAGTATGTCATGATATTATTTTAAGTATTTCAGTGGTTGATTATTATAAAAACAGGTCAATAATATTCTGAATCAAAATACAATATTAAAAATAGTATTACTATTGAACATGGGCTAGTAAAAACTAATTAGAACTAATAAATTTCAGAAAGTATACAGGATACAAGGTCACATACAATATCAGTTGTTTTGCTTTGTAGTAGCAATAAACAATGCAAAATGAAATTAAGAAAATAATTCCATTTAAATACCATCAAAAAAGAAAAATATTAAGAATAAATTTACTCCCAAAAGTTTGAGATTTATATAGTTGGAAAATTAACACTTCTTAATTTTAAATGATACTAAAAAGCTATAGCAATCAAGACAATATAGCACAGACATAAAGTTCAATAAAGTTGAAAGCTCAGAAATAAACCTTTACATTTATGTTCAACTAATTTTTGACAAGTGTTGTAAGGTAATTCATTGGAGAAAGAAAAGTATTATTATAAATGATGTTGGGGCAACTTAATATCAACATAAAAAGGAAAGAGCTTGAATGTTTATCTCAAAATATATCATAAATTAATTCAAAATAAATCATATAATTAAATGTAAGATCCAAAATTATAAAAATTGTAATAGAAAAGCTAGGGATAAATTTTCAATAATTTGGATCAGGCAATAATTATTTGGGTAAAGCACAAGCACAGAGACAAAAGATAAAATTAACTGGATTTCCTCATAATTACAGTATTTTGTGCTTCAAAGGCTAATATCAAGAAAGTGAAAAGATAACCTATAAAATGAGAGAAAATATTTATAAATCATATATCTGATAGAATCTATTAACTAGAATATATGAAGTATTATTATGACAAACATAAAAACAATTAAAATATAAATTAAATAGGCATTTTTTACAAATAAGATATACAAATGTTCAATAAGCATAAGAAAAGATCCTCAAGATCATCAGATTAATGCAAGTCAAAACCATAATGTGAGACTGCTTCATAACCACTATCAGAGCTAGAAGGAAGGAAGGAAGGAAGATTAAACAGGACAATAAAAAGTGTTGATGGGGATGTGGGTAAATCAGAATCATCATAATCTTTGGAAAACAGTTGGACAGTTACTAAACTGTTAAACAGAGATATTTTATGCTGCAATTTCACTACTAGGTATATACCCTCCAAAAGTGAACACTATTTTTAGAAAACAATTGTACATGAATGTCCACTGAAACATTATCCATAAAAACTATAAAATGTAAATGAGCAAAATGGTGAACCAAACTGATGAGTGGAAAAAAAGTGATTCAATGGGATATTATTCAATCATATAAAAGAACGGAGTGCAGATATAGTCATGCAACTGTTTAATGACATTTCAGTGAGGGACAACACATGTATGAAGGTGGTCCCAACTGGCTATAAGATGTAAGCCAGGGGTCCAGTGGATTTCCTGGTTTGTGTAGTTACACAACTCTATAATATTCACACCGTGATGAAGATTCCTAGTGACACATTTCTCAGATCATATTTTTGGTGTTAAGTGACACATGGCTCTTTTTTCTACACATGGCTGAATCTTTGGAAATATGATGTTACTAATTAAAAGAAGTTAGATTCAAAAGGTCCTATGGTATATGATTCCATTTATGTGAGATGTACAGAATAAGTAAATTCATTAACACAGAAAGTAATTAGTGATTTTTAAAGAATGAGATTGTGGGGGGTTAGGGAAGAGAATGCTAATGGATTTGGAATTTCCTCTTAGGGTGATGAAAATTTTAGTGCTAGGTCATAGTGATGGTTTTAAACCTTTGTGAATATATTAAAAACCATTGAATTTTCTTCTTTAAGAGGAAGAATTTGTGAAATATGAATTATATGTCAATTAAGCAATGATAATGATAAGCCAGTAAAGGCTTAAGGAAAGCCCCAATAGCTTGCTAGAGCACCTGAAATATTCACTATTAGCTGTAGTTGAGGACCAATTACCTGAAAGAACAATTTTTTTTAAACTAAACATTTTCCAGAGACAGATAAACACATTTAGAATTGGAGAAGAATGAAGACCTAGAGATTGAGGCAATGTCCATTATGTGAGGCCCAGAAATGAAAAGTTCTGTGTCATTCTGGGCAGTCTGAAAAACTTGTCAGCTTTGGCAGATGTGGAGAGATTAATTAAATAAAATAGGAAGATTCAGGGACCTCCCTGGTGATGCAGGGGCTAAAATCTCAGTATTATTAAGTTATCACCAGCCACTGCTACCTGAGTTTGATCCCCTGCCAGGGAGCTACCCACATGGCTCAGCAGACCTCTCCTGTCTCACCTGCTGCTCCCCTCAGCAGTGTACTTCAGTAAGGCTGCCTGTTCTGCTCTCCACTCTGTCTCTGGTGAATTCTCTCACCCCTTCCCGCCCACTCCACCACCGCCCCCCCAACCTCCGGCCTACACCCCAGCTCTTGTATGCATAAATAAATATTTTTTAAAAATAGGAAGGTTCAGAGAATGAATAAAAAGAAAGAAGAATACAATCTTCACATTAATCAAAATTTTGCCCAAACCTAATTCTGTTTAGAAACCTAATCTTCACAAGATTGTTCCCTTCATCTTAAGAAGCAATGCCTTTTAAAAATAGTCTTTTTCTTCTTACATTCTCCTTTTTATATTACAAATATTGCATAGCACATTTAGTTAGATTGTTTGCAAGTTTATGGCCTCTAACTTTGTCTCAAATCCCACAAACAGCTCCTTTAACCTCAGGTGTATTAAAATTGTAGAATAATTATGCAGGTATAAAAGCTAAGGTAAAGGAAATTCATCATAATGTCCAGTTCATGAAAAATTATTTGCTCGATACCTATGGGGCTTGGACTATGCTTATCAGGGGAAGCTTGAAGTGAAAATTTCCCTGGGCTGTTAATTCATCTTGAATTATATAAAATCATATCATACTCCTGTATCTAATATGCAGTAATAATATTATTTTAGAGTGGTACTTTTATAGAGAAATGTCCACTTCAAGAAATGAAGTTTTAGATCATGTTGATATGACCATAAAGAATGTAAAAAAATTTATTGTCTCCACAGGCTATCTTAATTGACATTCTACAAGTAGCAATACCAGGTCACTACTCTTGGCATACTCATAAAGATGGAACCCATCAAGGAGAAAACTATTTGTGTTGTTTTTTTTCCTTTTTCCCCCCACAATAAGATGATTTTATGGTTATGTAGTCACAGCTTAACAGACCAATTTAGGATAATTTGTTAAATTATTCCCAAAAAATGATGCTGATTATCAAAGGAGGGAGTATTCTTTTTGGATTTTAACAATCTTAGTCCCAGTGTTAAATGTTAAAATTTAATGTGGAATTATATGTGAGGAAGGCCCTGATACATTTAGAAAATTTTCTCCTTCCTCTTTCCTTCTTTTCTTTCTCCCTCATTTCCTTCCTTCCTTATTTGTTGTCTAAATAACCATTGTCACATTACTATTTAGAATATGTTGTTCGGGCCTCTCCGGTGGCGCAGTGGTTGAGCGCTGGGTTGCGAAGCTGCCCGCGGCCTCCGCGGCGTAGGTTCGATCCACGGCTGCTCCCCGGTCACCGGAGGAGGGTCCCACATGGTGCGCAGACCTCTCCTGCCGCCTGCTGCTCCCCTCAGCAGTGTACTTCGGTCCTTCTGCCTGCTCTGCTCCCCGCTCTGGCTCTGGTGAGTTCTCTCACCCTCCCGCGTTTCTGACTGTGCCCAGTGCATGTATAGACAAACAAACAAACTAAATAAATAAAGCATGCCTCTATAAAAAGAAAAAAAAAAAAAAAAAAAAGAATATGTTGTTGGAAGTGTCATTGTGCTTATGTACCTATCTCCTAAAGGGTGCTTGAATTACAATATGAAGTTTTAGTAACTCTTTAGAGTGCACTTTCAAAGGTCTAGGATTGTCATCTAAAAGAACTTTCTGCAGTGATAGAAATGCTTTAAATCTACCCTGTCTGTGAATTGCTACCTCTGAGCATCTGATGTGAAAGTAGTGCAACTTAAGCCTTGAATTTTTTAACTAAATTTAATTTAGATTGAATTTTTTAAGTTAATTTAATTTAGATTAATTAAAATTTAAGTATTTACATATGACTAGTGACTACCAAATTCAGCAGGGCCAGTTTGGAATTTTCTTCTTACCTTAAATATTTAAGTACATATATATATATATATTTATATATATATAAATATGTTATATCTTCCAGGACTTCTAGAGGTTATTTGAAATAAGAAAAGTTGTAGTTATTTAGAATATAAATGGGAGTCCATGCAAGAGATAGTGTGAATAGACAAGAACAACATTAAATTACATACAATTGCAAATTAAATAGCATACAATTAATTGCATAAGATCTGTCCACCCTTGGTTTGGTGATTTAAAAAATCTCCAATTTCAGGAAGTTCAGTTTATGTGTGTTGCTGGAGCTCTTCATAGCCTTGGTGTGTTGAAGCTGAAGGCTAAGCAACAATGTAGTGGGTACAACCTGTGTGGTTGAATGATCCCATTAGAGGTGAGACTCTGAGGAGCACTGGTTTTAACTTCACGAGGACCCACCAGGACTAGTTCTAATGTTTTTAGTCTGGACAGCTCGGAATCATTTAGAGCCTATCTTAAGCTAAAGTAAATCTAGGAAACTTGCAAATACAAAGATTGAGAAAGTATGGACTGAGTAAACAGACACCCTATTGCCTGCTAACAATTTAGAAATACATATTTTGTAATGTATGCTACAAATAAGAGTGGGGGAAAAAAAACCTTAGATTCTCTAGAAAAGCCAAAAACCAGTAAATGATATCTAATTTCAACAGCAGGCTAAAGATTTTAATTATAACTCCCTAAATACTTAGACTAAACTACATCTGTCATGTATTTAGGTAAATTTCAGCCAAATTCTGCTATTTTTCCCTCCTACTTTCGATTAATCAAACAATAGTGTTTCAAAATAAAACATTATTTCTTTCATTAGTGACTGTTTTATGTTATTTTGTAGTATTCCTCTAGACATTTTTAGCTATATTGAGAAACTTCTTTCTCAACTCTTGTAATTAATATGAATATTTCATCTGGGTCCTTTCTACATTGCACTCCAAATAGCAATTATTAATAGAATTTGCCACCCAAGAGCATTGTGAATACATGATCATTTTGCTCAAAGCATTGTTTAGCTGAACTGAGAAAATATAATACTGGCTGTTAACATACTCTTTGGAATTAAAAAAAAATCAATATTGTATATTTTACTTAATGTGTAGTCTTTATAACAGACTTTATCAATCTAAAAGCCTTAGAATAAGCTAAAGTGAAGAGGTATTTCCTGAAGTAATCTCTGTGTCGCACCGAAGACTTTAAATATATTGTGTATTTAATCCTTAAAGTATTAGATTGACATTATCTGGTTTACAGACTGAAAAAAGAAGACTCAAGACAGTTAAGAAACGTACTCAAAATCAAGCAGCCAATTAGTGCCAAAGTCAGAATACAAATATAAATTTAGAACTATAGGAGTTAATATCAGTTTTGACCAGAAGAGAATGAATTAATTTGCTCAGGTATTTGTCTATGGTCATGTATTTCCAGAGCTAATGTGATTCTTCTTGCCACAGTTTCATAGTGGCATATGGGCCATTTCTCTGAACCCCAGGTGAGCAATACTGTCAATCATTGTTCCATTGATATAACAAATAACATCAACTGGGACATAATTCACTATAATAAAAAGGAAAAAAAATACATTTCATCCAAAGGAAAAGAGAGAAATCATCTCTATTTGTAGATGATGTGATTTTATATAGAGAAAATCATAAGGCCTCCACCGGGAGGAAAAAAGTTAGAATAAACAAATTCAGGAAAATTGCAAGATACAAAATCAAAACACAATAATAAACTGCATTTTTATACACTAACAATGAATTATATAAACAATAAAGGAAACAGCCCCACTTACAATAACATTAAAAACAAACACTTCAAACTAAATTTATCCAAAGAGGTGAAAGAATTATGCATTGAAAACTATAAGGCACCGATGAAAGAAACTGAAGTGGCACAAATAAATGGAAAGATGTCCTGTGTTTATGAATTGGGAGAATTAGTATTTTTAAAATGCCCATTTTATGTCTACCCGAAGTTCAATATAATTCTTATTCGATAAAATCCCTATGAAGATTGCAGTGATCTTTTTTACAGAAATAGGAAGAGAAATTTAAAATTCATATATACAGTATGTGTTACATACACACCATATACTACACACACACATCAGAATATTAAAAAATCTTGAAAAAGGAATGACATTTTTCCATAATGCTTGTGACATGGATGAATCTTGAAGACATATGTCAAGTGAAGTAAATCAGTCATAAGAGGGCAAAGACTGTAAAATTCCACTTATACAAAGTACAGAGTAGGCAAATTTATAGAGACAGAAAGTATTGATAGAATAGTGATTGCCAGAGGCTGGGGAAGGAGGAACTGAGAACTGTTTTTAATGAGCCTAGAGTTTCAGTCTTTGTAAGATGAAGAATTCTGCAGGTTGGTTGCAGAATAATGTGAATGTATTTAACACTACTGAGCATACTGAGTGTGCTTAAAAATGGTAAAGATGATAATTTTGTTTTGTATTTTTATATTTTTTTATATTTTATTTTATCTAATTCTTACATCATTTTTCATTTTTGCACAGTGTATGTATTTTCATTTTGGTTATATTCCCCATACAATTGCAGCACTATTTACAATAGCTAAGCTATGTAAATAACCCAAATGACCAAAAATAGATGACTGGATCAAGAAGATGTAGTACATATACACAATGGAATATTACTCAGCAATCAAAAAGATAAATACATGCAGTTTGCAGCAACATGGATGGAGCTAGAAGGCATCATGCTCAGTGAAATAAGTCAGAAAGAAAAAGAAAAATACCAGATGGTCTCACTCATAGCAGGAATTTAGAAAACCTAAATAAGGGACCAGGAAAAAGATTAATTAATACAAAGTAAAAATCAAAATCAACAAGCAACTATAAACCAGAGACACACTACAGGGGAGGGCGGAGGGGTGGGAGAGGAACGATTAGGGGCGATTGTTTTTGATATTCTACCACAATTAAAAATAAATTTTAAAAAGTTAAAAAATAAACTATTACACCCTTAATGGTAAAAAGAGAGAAGGAGGAAACAGGAACAGAGATAGTAGTATTCTGGCTGGTAATAGTACCTCGTGTGGATGATTGATAATTTTCTCCAGTTGGAGTGTCTTAGATTTAGGAAGGGACCCAGAGGGATTACACCTTTACTAAGTAGTAGCAATGCAGCCAAAGTGCTTTTTTAGGATTTCTGCTCACAGTTGTTATTAAAGATTTTTCAGTTTCTCTCAGTGTTCATGGTGACAGGGAGCAGATGGGAAGATCTACTTTACAATCAGCTCATTTTGTACAGGTTCTAGAGTTCTCTAATCAAAAATATTCAGTAAACTCCTTAATTGTCTCTAACCTTCTATTACAAATAAGGGGAGAATTCTTTGTATCTCAAATTGTAAAGCAGTTGAGTAGTGCTTGAATCTATCAGTTTATTATTAATTTTCAGAGCCGAAGAGTTTCCTTGTTTCACTACTTACTGATAGTTTGGTTCAGGCACGAGACATCTCTCATAATCTGTTTGGGGAGTGCTCTGGAGAATTGTGGAGTTAATTTCGTCATCCTAATCTAGTGCTGAAGCATAAACTCTAATTTATAAGTGAGGCCAGAGTCACCTAGAGGTCAAATAACATTCAGTCTTCATGCAGTGTCTCAGCCAAAGTTAACATTTACCCTAGAAACCCACATTATCACACGAGACAATTTACTCAAGCCCAGAACTATGAAATTAAACAGAAATTATCCAGAGTTTACAAAATATTTCATGGAATTCACTAATATTAACAGAAAATTTGCAGACTTCAGAAACTTGTTTTGCAAACTGAATACAAGTTTATATGGATATTAGAATTCCATTGATAGGGTTTTTTTTTAAATCACTATCCCAGAATGAGCAATCATACAAATGTGATTTTCAAATTTCAAAATTTTGTTCTGACTTTAATTTTCCTCAAAACATTTTTTAGCTAATGAAAATCTTAATGTCCTTAAGCATAATTCAATTTTGTCATGATGATTCATGGTCCTTGCTCTAAGAATCCACAATGATTCTCTAAGGGAAGTAAAAGTAAGCTAAGTTTTTTAGTTATGATTAGTTAGTATTTATTGTGAAATTATTTCAGTAAAGAGAGGAAAAGTGAATTCCAGTGTATTATTGAAATTAAAGGTTACTAACAGTAGAATTCTTTTTTATTTTTATAAAACTTTTTATTTTTACCTCCACCAAAGAATCTGTGCCCATACCCAATCTGCCTCCCTCTCTCACCTCCTCCACCCTTACTCCTATTCCCTCTGATAACCATTATCTTCTGTTGTGTCAAGTTCAAATTTTTATTTCTTCTATTGTTGTGTGATATGGTGTGGGGTTTTTTTGTGTGTGTGTGTTTATATTCCAAAGATAAGTAAAACCATCTGAAATCTGTATTCAGTTTTTAATTGTTTTCACTCAGTATAATCACCTCAAGTACCATCCAGTTTACCCCATAGCCACCACTTCATCTTTCTTCACAGCTGTGTAATATTCTGTTGAATAGATGCTCTGCATTTTCTCTCACTATTTATCTGTTGGAGGGCAGTTGGGCTGGTTCCATGATTGGCAGTTATAAACAGAGATGCTATGTACATAGGTATTGACAGATCTTTTTGTATTAAATTGTTCATGTTATTTGAATAAATGCCTAATAGCAATATGACTGATCGAATGGGATTTTTATTTTCTTGAGATATCTCCATGTTTCCCAAAGGGTCTGTAATAGCTTGCATTCCCACCAACAATGAAGGAGAGTTTTTTTTCCTCCACAATCTTGACAACATTTATTAATTGCATTCTTTATTATATGGACCATTCTCCACAGGGGTAAGGTGATATCTCAGTGTGGTTTTAATTTGCATTTCTCTTATAATAAGTGATGTTGAACATTTTTTCATATGTCTATAAGCTATCTGAATGTCTTCTTACAGAAGTTTCTATTAGGTCCCTTGTCTATTTTTTAATTGGGTCAT
>NW_023605083.1:40522529-40641924 GCF_014898055.3 Talpa occidentalis | reverse complement strand
CGTGGGCGGAGCAACATGGCGGCGAGGAGACGCTGCGAGTAAGATCTCCCATTAAAAAAAGTTAATAGGGAGGAAAGCGGCAGGTCCAGTGAGAACTGGCACGGAAGATAAACGGACGACTCCAGCAAACTGCCGAAGAAGAAAGTTGCCATAAAAGAGGACGAGAAGGGAGGGAAGCACAGCCCTGCTCCCCTCCCCGCCCACAGAGGCGGCACTCTCCGACCGGCAGAGAGGAGGAAACACAAACCAAAACGGCCAACAAGGAAAAACGGACACAGCAAGCGGGACTGTGAGTGGAAAGGAACTATTGCAGCCACCACACCGTGAACGGGAGCTGAGGCGAACCTGCAGGATCGGCGGAGGTGAGCTCCAGGCGCCATTAAAGAGAGCCCCGCCAGGAGGAGAACCAGCACCGCAAACACAGCCCGGCCGCCCGGTAAGCTGCGGGAAAGTGGCGCGGATCAGACCGGATGAGCTGCCCAGGTCCCGGCGCCTGCGACCTAGGCTTGCGGGGAGACGGCGGAGGCCCTCCCTGAGTGAGCAGGAACAAGGCGCCAGGCAGGGGAGCGGGATTCAAAAGGCGCCATTCGCGCCACTGATCTGGGCTACAGCCGCGTCCTGGAACTGAGGGCTTTGGAACTGAGACCCGGGGCACGAAATTAGGGGCGTGGGTTCCCGACGGTGGGGCACAAGGCAGACACAGCACCCAAAGCGTTGAGGTGTACCCTACCATCCGCTCTGCTCCCTGTCCCTGGGGTGGAAATCAGCTCCCAAGGGCTCTAGGAGAGATCTCTGGCGCCACCTAGCGACTTGACCCCAGCACAGGCTACTGAAGGAGCTAGTGGCCAGCTGGGGAGTTAGCCCACACCTGGCTCCTTCCGAACAAGTAGTCTGAGCCCACAGGGAGAGCGAGCACCCACAGCCGGGGCAGACCAGGCGCGCAGAAGAGTGTGTACTGAGAGAGAGACGCGCAGGGAGTGTGTCCCACATCACATTTTAGAACAGGGACATTTCTTCAGTAAAGACTACCTGCAGAAGGCTTCCTCAGGAGCCAGAGGTGAGCGGGGGAAGTTCGCCCACGCCAGACCCTCTCTGGCCTGCAGTCCAAGCCCAGAGGGGAGCAGGAACCCACCGCCGGGGCAGACCAGGCGCACAGGGGAGTGTGTCCACATCGGCATTTTAGAACAGGGACCTTTCTCCATTAAAGGCTGCTTGAAACTGACAGATGACTCCTGGAAGAACCAGAGGGGAACAGAGAAGCCACCCAGATGCGGCCAGTCCCAACAACACAGTGTCAACGCATACGGCAAATTAGAAAAACAGACAGTAGGGAGGAGAAGAACCAACGCAACTAGCAACTCTCCAGAGAAAAAGCACACCACAAAAGAAAGCCAGCCCCCAGATTGCAAAGACATAACTTGGAAGAATTTCTGAGCCTTCCAGAAAGAGAATTTAAAATTGCCGTGATTAAAAAACTGACAGAAGTCATAAAGGAAAACAATGATAAGGGAAAAATAATCAACGATCAGAAGAATGCAATTGAGTCCTTGAGAGGGAAAACAATGGTCAGAAGAAAGAATTGAGTCCTAAAGAGGGAAGTAAAAGATGCAGGAGATCAAAGAATTAATGGAAGAACTAAAGAATTGGGAAAGCATGAAAGCAGAATAGATGAAATGGAAGAACGAATAAGTATCTGAAGACACAGAAATAAAAGAACCAAAAAAACAAAAGGAAAGAGAAGTACGAAGGAAAAAGAAAGAAGAAAGACTTCGGGAACTATCTGACTCCATGAGGAAAGGAAATATATGAAGTTATAGGAATACAGAAGGAGAGGAGAGAGATGTAGGAACAGAGAAAATATTCAAAGAGATATTGAAGAGAACTTCCCAATGTGAAGAAGGAGCTGAAAATTGATATACAAGAAGCAAGAAGAACACCAAACTTCCACGACGAAGGAAAATACAGCAAGACACATAATAGTAAAGCTCCAAGAATCCAGGACAAGGAAAAAATAATGAGCTGGCAAGAGGGAGAAACAGATAACATTCAAAGAAAACCAATCAGGCTGACATCAGCTTCTCCGAGAAACACTACGGGCAAGGAGAGTGGAGGGACATAGTCAACAGACTCCAAGAAAACAGTATGCCAACCAAGAATACTCTATCCCGCAAAGCTCTCCTTCCTCTTTGAGAAGAATATGGACCTTCCCAGACAAACAGAAACTCCGGAATTTCATTGCAACTAAACCCCCTCCAAAAATACTACAAGGAGTCCTAAAGCCAGACCTCAGAGGGACGAATAACAATGAAAGAAGGCCAAAAAAAAAAAAAAAGTATTAAAAGAATAAATAAATAAATCAAAGAAAGACAAACACAATGGCAAATACAGATGTTAACATATCATATATTAACTCTAAATGTAAATGGACTAAACTCTTCAATAAAAGACACAGAGTGGCAGCCTGGATTAAGAAAAAACCAACCTTTTGCTGTCTCCAGGAAACACATTTAGCTACAAAAGATAAAATAGGCTCAAAGTTAAAGGATGGAAAACAATCCTACAAGCAAATGGACCAAAAAAGAAAGCAGGAACAGCTATACTTATATCAGATAAAACAGATTTAAACTCAAAAAGATAAAAGAGCCCCAATGGTCACTACATTATGATCAAGGGGACAATACTTCAAGAAGAAATAACACTCATTAACATATACTCACCAAACGAAGGAGCACCAAAATATATCAGACAACTGTTGTCCTCTCTGAAAACAGACATCAGAGAAAACATACGTAGTGGGAGACTTCAACACACCACTATCAACAATGGATAGATCAACAAGACAAAAAATAAGTAAAGAAACCAAAGCTCTAAATAAGGACTAGAGCAATTAGGCTTAACAGACATCTATAGAACACTAAACCCCAAAAAACGGAGTACACATTTTTCTCAAGCGCACACGGATCATTCTCCAGGATCGATCACATACTGGGGCACAAGACAAACATCAACAGATACACCAAGATTGAAATCATATCAACCATCTTTTCTGACCATGAGGCATCAAACTAGAAATAAACCATAAAAGAGGCAAGGAACTTTCCTACCTCATGGAGATTAAAAACCACACTACTGGAAGACCATTGGACTAATGAGGAGATAAAGAAGAAATTAAAAAATTTTTGAATTGAGACGAAGGAGGACACTAATATCCTAAATGTATGGGATGCAGCAAAAGCAGTAATAAGAGGAAAATATATAGCAATAGAAGTACATCAAGAAACAAGAAAGAACGCAAAGAAACAACCTCATCTCGAAGCTCAAAGATCTAGAAAAAGAACAACCAAAAAACCCCAAACCAGTAGAAGAAAAGAAATAATAAAACAAAGCAGAAATAATGAAATTGAACTAAAAAAACAATCCAAAAGATCAATGAAACAAGAGCTGGTTTTTTGAAAAATCAATAAATAGACAAACCCTAGCCCAGGCTCACAAAGGAAAAAAGGGAGAAGCACAAATAAATAGGATCATCAATGAAAGAGGAGAAATCACAACGGACACAGCAGAAATCAAAAGAATAATCAGTAACTACTATGAACAGTTATATGGAAACAAGTTTAACAATCTAGAGGAGATGGACAAATTCCTACAACTCTACAATCACCCAAAGCTAGATAAAGAAGAAATAGAACACCTAAACAGACCAATTACAATTAGCGAAATTGAAATGGTAATAAAAAACCTCCCCAAAACAAAAGCCCAGGACCTGATGGATTTACAAATGAATTCTACCAAACTTCAGAGACGAATTAGTGCCTATCCTTCAAAACTCTTCAAAAATTGAGAAGGAAGGGACAATACCAAACACGTTTTATGAAGCACATTACACTAATACCAAAACGAACAAGGAAAACACAAAAAAGGAAAATACAGGCCAATCTCCCTAATGAACATGATGCAAAAATCCTCAATAAAATTTTAGCTATCAGAATCCAACAATGTATCCATAAGATAATTCACCACGACCAAGTTGGATTCATTCCAGGGGCACAAGGATGGTTTAACATCGAAAATCAATCACGTTATCCAACACATCAACAAAAGAAATATAAAAACCATATGATAATATCAATAGATGCTGAGAAAGCTTTCGACAAGTGGCAACACCATTCATGATAAAAGCCTTGAAATTCTGGGGATACAAGGAACATACCTCAACATCATAAAGGCCATCTATGACAGCCAACAGCCAGTATCATTCTCAATGGTGAAAACCTGAAAGCAATTCCATTAAGATCTGGAACAAGACAAGGATGTCCACTCTCACCATTGCTTTTCAATATAATACTGGAAGTCCTAGCCAGGGCAATAAGACAAGAGAAAGACATCCAAGGAATCCAAATAGGAAAAGAAGAAGTCAAACTATCACTATTTGCAGACGTATGATATTATACATAGAGAACCCAAAAACTCCACAGAAAGCTAATTCAACTCATCAATCAGTTCAGTAAAGTGGCAGGATACAAAATCAACACGCAAAAGTCAGTAGCCTTCCTATACACAAACAATAAATCTGAAGAAGAAGAAAAAAAGACCATCCTTTTGTTATTGAAACAAAAAAAATCAAATTTTGGGAATAAATCTAACAAAGAGGTAAAGGACTATACAAGAAAACTATAAAACACTGTTAAAAGAAATAGAAGAAGACACAAAGAAATGGAGAGACATCCCCTGCTCATGGATTGGAAGATAAACATTATTAAATGGCCATCCTACCAAAGCAATATACAGATTCAATGCTATTCCAATCAAAATTTCAATGTATTCTTTCAAAGAATAGAACAATTATTGATGAAATTCATATGGAATCACCAAAAACCCCGAATAGCCAAGCTCTCCTGAAAAAAAAAGAAGGGAATGGAGGCATCAGACTCCCAGACTTCAAACTATACTACAAAGCCATAATCATCAAAACTGCATGGTATTGGAACAAGAACAGACATACAGACCAATGGAATCGAATAGAAAATCCAGAAATAAACCCACAGATTTATGGTCAACTAATCTTTGACAAAGGAGCAAAGAATATGCATTGGAGCAAAGAAAGTTTGTTCAATAAATGGTGCTGGGAAAACTGGGTCGCTACATGCAAAAGAATGAAGCTTGACCACCACCTCACACCATACACAAAATCAACTCAAAATGGATTAAAGAACTAGACATAAGACCTGAAACATAAAATATATAGAAGGAATATAGGCGAACACTACGTGATTTGCACATAAAGACATCTTTACAGACACATCACCCAAAGCAGTGATAGTGAAGGCAAAGATAAACAGCTGGGACTACATCAATTAAAGAGCTTTTGCACAGCAAAGAGACAATAACAAAAACAAAGAGAACCCCACCACTGGGAGAACATTTTTGCACCCAACACTAATGATAAAGGACTGATCACAAAATCTGCAAAGAGCTGATGAGAATAACAACAACAAAGAAATAATCCAGTCAAAAATGGGCAGAAGAGCTTAAAAGAAACTTCTCTGAAGAGGAAATGCAAATGGCCAACAGGCATATGAAAAAATGTTCAACATCACTTGTCATCAGGGAAATGCAAATCAAAACTACCATGAGATACCATCTTACACCAGTGAGAATGGCACATATTAAAAAACTAGCAACAACAATGTTGGCGAGGGTGTGGAGAAAAAGGAACTCTTCTGCACTGTTGGTGGGAGTGCAAACTGGTCCAACCACTGTGGAAAGCTGTATGGAGATTTCTGGACCTACTAAACATAGAGCTTCCATATGATCCAGCAATTCCACTCCTAGGTATTTACCCAAAGGACACAGAAACATCAATTCCAAAGAACACCTGCACCCCTATGTTTATAGCAGCACTGTTTACAATAGCTAAGCTTTGGAAACAACCCAAATGCCCAAAAGTAGATGACTGGATCAAGAAGATGTGGTACATATATACCATGGAATATTACTCAGCATTCAAAAAAGATAAACACATGCAATTTGCAGCAACATGGATGGCGCTGGAAGGGATCATGCTCAGCGAAATAAGCCAAAAAGAAAAAGAAAATACCGGATGGTCTCACTCATAGCAGGAATCTAGAAAACTTAAATAAGGGACCAGGAAAATGAATAACTATAAGAAAGTGAAAATCAAAATCAACAAAAAACTATGAACCAGAGACACTTTTAGGGGGGCGGGGGTGGGAGGGGAGGGATTGGGGTCAGAATGGGGGGCTGCAATTGTATGGGGAATATAAAATAAATTTATTAAAAAAAAAAAAAAAAAAAAAGCTTTTTCCAAGAACTCTATATTAAATCATTTAATCTTCATAAAAAAAAAAAAAAAAAAAAAAAAAAAAATCCAAAGCTGACCGGACTTCCTTCTCACACACCTCCCTCTTTCACTATGTGCATGAAGGTAAAAATACAATTCCTGTCGCAAAATTTCTTATTAAATAGTAAGAGAAAAAAGTGTCTCTTTAATACAGCCAATGACATTACTACATCCCCAGGTATTTGATTCCATTTCTTTGAAGATCTTTATCTTTATACTTACTAGTCCAAGTCTCTACCACCTTTCTGAACCCTCGTCAAAATGTGTCACCTGCAATAGCTTATAATTTAATAATTAAAACAGACATACATTATACACAGAAAGACTGAGGTGTGTGTTAGTCTGTGCAGTACACTGCCCTAAAATGTCCTTTCCTCTACCTTTTATCTTTCTGTCCTCCATTCCTGGACTTTGGTAGCCACTGAACTTTTTTTTTCTTTTTTTAAAAAAATTAATTAATTTTTTTTTAAAGATTTACTTATTTTTATATAAGAGCTGGCGTACAGGCCAGAGGCACGGGAGGGTAAGAGGATTCACCAGAGACAGAGGGGGGAGTAAAACAGGCAGACGACCAAAATACACTGCTGAGGGGAGCAGCAGGTGCTACAGGAGAGGTCTGCCACACCTTGTGGGACTTTCCCTGGTCAGCCGGGAATCAAACTGGCGCTGCAGAGGCTGCAGACAGCTTCACAGCGCTGCTCTCAACCGGCTGTGCCACCGGGGAGGCCCTTTATTGATTTTTTTAAAGGTTAACAAAAGGTTTATTTACAAGGGAAAGGGAATGAGGAAATGTACAACTCAGGGAGAAAAGAGGGAGATAAATTCTTTTTTTTTAATTTTTTTTTAAAGATTTATTTATTTTGGGCCTCCCCGGTGGCGCAGCGGTTGAGCGCTGGGTTGCGAAGCTGCCCGCGGCCTCTGCGGTGCCAGTTCGATCCCCGGCTGCTCCCCGGCCACCGGAGGAGGGTCCCACATGGCGCGCAGACCTCTCCTGCCGCCCGCTGCTCCCCTCAGCAGTGTACTTCGGTCCTTCTGCCTGCTCTGCTCCCCGCTCTGGCTCTGGTGAATTCTCTCACCCTCCCGCGCTTCTGACTGTACCCAGTGCATGTATAAAGAAACAAACAAACAAATAAATAAATAATATAAAAAAAAAAAAAAAAAAAAAAGATTTATTTATTTTATTTATACAAGCACTGGGTACAGTCAGAAGGGCGGGAGGGTGAGAGAATTCACCAGAGCCAGAGCCGGGAGCAGAGCAGGCAGAAGGACCCAAGTACACTGCTGAGGGGAGCAGCGGGCGGCAGGAGAGGTCTGCGCGCCATGTGGGACCCTCCTCTGGTGGCCGGGGAGCAGCCGGGGATCAAACCGGCGTTGCAGAGGCTGTGGGCAGCTTCGCAACCCAGCGCTCAACCGCTGCGCCACCGGGGAGGCCCGAGAGATAAATTCTTAAATGTGTCCTACCTATTCTGCCAACCTGGAATCCCAAATGACCCGCTGAGACCAAATCTGCCTGACCAAGAGCAGGAGCCAAGTGTGCCCGACCCCACTAACATGGCTGTTTTTTATTTACAAACAGAAAATGGTATCCAATGAACTTTTTACTGTGTGCGTAGTTTGACTTTTTCAGAAAGTCATAGAGTTGGAATCAAACAGTATATAGTCTTTTCAGACTGTCTGCTTGGTACAACTATTTTAGAGAAGAGGGAAGCAGTGATTATAAAGCTGAACATACACATGCCTACAGTTCAGTAATTCTTCTGGGCATGTAGTTTATAGAATATCTTGTGTATCTACACACTAGATGCATGTACAAGAATGACTGTAGCTTTATTCATAATAGAAAATGCTGAAAACAAACATAGTACTCTTCAAAAATATAACAGACAAGTTTGTTATAATCCCACAATGAAATTTTCTACAATAGGGATGATTTTTTCAGGGAAAATATTAGGCAACAAATACAAAACTTAGAAGAATAAATACAGTATTGTTCTATTTATGTGCAGTTCTAGAGCAGGCAAAATGGAAGGATCAACATAGAAATGCTAAAATTTAAAGAAAACTAAGGGAGTGCAGAACACATTGAAGATGCTGGGTATTTTCAAGAGAAGAGGAAGATGCACTTGATGTGATGACACAGTGATTTAACAGTTTTGTTAATTTTTGCCCTTTAACTTAGAGCTTGTTCACATGAATGTCTTTGAATATTGTTCTTTAAAGTATTATTAATATCACACATGTATATGAACATACACATATGCAATTAACATCTATGTTAATACATATGTCTTTATAGTTATTACATTTTTGTTTGTATGCTACTTTGATTTTTTCAAGTTTAATAATTTTTTACGTAAAATGATTAAAAATATTCCCAAGTTTGAAATAGTACTTAATAGTGAATTAAATAGTGAACTAAGTGGATAAGGAATTACAAACAAATGTGTACAAAATTATGAGTTGATATGTGTTGATGTGTGGAATGGTTACCAAGATCAAGATAATTAACACACCCATCACCTCCCTTAGGGGACCTTCTTTTATGCGTCTAGTGAGAATGCTTCATCCTGCTCTCAGCAGCTTTCAGCCAGCAATACCATTTCCCTAAGTATAGTTTCCATGCCGGAGATTAGATTTGCACAACTTTCTTTCTCCTATAACTCTGTGTGTGCCCTTGACCTACATGATCCCATTTCTTCCTCCCCCAGGCCTTGGCAACCACCATTTTACTGTTTGTACAAAAATCAACTTTTTTTTTAAGGATTACACATATGTGATACCACTTAGCATTTGTTTTACTCTCTCTGGCTACTCAAAACATCATGTTGTACATTTTAAATAAACATTTATATTTTCAGAAATATGTAATCTCAGAAAGATACTAGTTTCAAATAAAGTAAATGGAGTAAAGAAAAATGTGACATGAAGATGCTTTAAAAATAAAAGTATAGCACTATTCAAGGAAAACGAAATTATAATCAAAAGTAAAGCTAAATTACCAATTAAGGTCACTTAAAAAAGAAATTCTAAATATATTACATTTTCAAACACAAAAACTAATTGTGAAACTGTTATAGGACAGGGAGAGGGGCAGCCCAAGCCCCGCAAACCTGCCTATTCTAAATGGGTTCTGCCATCCGCCGCATCAACACAAAACATAGGAGACTTTAATGGGAAGGAACTTTAATAAAACTAGGAAACAATACAGGTAAGGCAAAGAGTCTAGTTTCTAAATGAAGCACCTAAAGTTACCCATCCCCTCGTGGGTAAAAGTCCATCCATATGGGATTGGCCCAGAGCAAGGCCCCAAAGCCTGCCACAAGTCTAAAGCATCTTCCAGTGGGGACCCACAGAAAAGGGTCACAAACAACCAGACAAGCCCGGAAGGAAAAGAGCAAAATCAACATCAAGATAAAAGCTGCCATTGTCACCTCCCCACGGGTCTCACCCACATCTGTGTCACCCCGTCCACGACCAAAAGACAAGCGCAGTTTCTTCACGTGTCTCTAGGCTCCATGTGCCTCCTCCAAGTCTCCTTGCTCCATCCTGCTTCCTTCCTCAGTCTCTTCTGCAGCTTCTCCTCTTCCTGCTCAGCTCCACCCTTCCTTGGGTGGGGCAGGGAACCTCCCCCTTTCCTGGGGACCACCCTGTTACAAAACTAGTAGAAAATATTTTTGTTATCTTGAGAAAGAAAAATGCTTTGATTCATAAAAGCTGTATATTTAAAAAAAAACAATGAAAGCTGTGTCAACTTAGCATAGAGAAAGGAAAAAAATGTTAGGAAAATAAATTTGGGCAGGTATGTTTGTAAAAATCTTCCCTCGTGACTCCATAATGAATTAAAAATTAAACAGAGACAAAGTCAATGCTAAGCTGAAATGGAGACTAGAGAGAAGACACTAAATACACTAAGAAACAGGAAACTGGAGAGGAAAGTTCGATTAATAGAAAAAACAGTGTTTATCAATGTGACAGTGTTCCTCTATTGAGTATATTTACCAGAGCTCCTTTCATATCCCGATTTCTCAGACTGTAGATGAAAGGGTTTAGCATGGGGGTGACCAGAGAGTACAACACAGAGACAATGACATTCTTCTCATTGGAGTTACTGGATGAAGGGAAAAAGTAGAGTGCAGTGATTGTCCCATAGTACAGAGACACCACCGAGAGGTGGGAGCCACACGTGGACAAGGCTTTACAGATCCCCTTAGTGGAGGGGACCCTCAGGATGGTGGCCCCAATGCGGACATAGGAGACCACGATGCACATGAATGGCAGGGCGATGCTTGCCACTCCCTCTGTGAAGATGACCAGTTCGTTTAATGTAATATCAGAACTGGACAGCTTGAGTAAGGCAGCGAGGTCACAGAAGAAGTGGGGGACAATGTTGTCTCCATAGAAGGAGACACGGGCCAGGAGGAGGGTGTGGGAAAGGGCACCCGCAGAGGAAAGGACCCAGGACACCATGACTAGCAGGAAGCACAGGCTCCGACTCATGATGGTGATGTAGTGGAGCGGGTGGCAGATGGCCACGTACCTGTCATAGGCCATGGAGGTCAGAAGAAGGCTGTCCAGACACGCAAGCATTAAGAAGAAATATACCTGGGAAACACACCCAGCATACGAGATGGATTGACGGTGCGTCTGCATATTAAAAAGCATCTTTGGGGCTGTGACTGATGTTAAAGAGATGTCAGTGAAGGCCAAGTGGCTGAGGAAGAAGTACATGGGGGTGTGGAGGCGCGAGTCCAGCCTGATGAGCAGGATGATGAGCAGATTCCCCAGCACCGTAGTCAGGTACATGCCCAGGAACAGTGTGTAGAATAAGCCTTGTTTCTCTGGCCTGATGGGGAGCCCCAGGAGAAGGAACTCAGTGGCGCTGCTCTGATTATCCCTCTTCATGATCTTCTCTTTTGCTGGAGGTGGAAAAAGGGAGGACAGTGAAAGAATAAGAGTAAGTATGATTACCACGTAGTGGAATGCAATTTTAAAGTAGTCAGTGCATGAATTTTAACTTAAAGAGCTCATGCTTTTTGGACACGAATGGGCAACTTATGGTCTGATATCAGAACATTGTGTGTACATCTAGAAACCAGTACAGTCTTTTTTTGAGAAACCACAGACACCAGAATGATGATCTAGTGATATATCACACTCAAATGTAAGGAGTCTAGTTCTGTCTAAGAGTTCATGACAGAAATCTGAGATTTGAAAATTAGAGTGTAAGACTAAGTCAGTAGCCAGTCATTAGAAACACTGATATAAGTCCTCAAATTGGCCTATTGACCCATCTTCTGTTCCCCCCATTTCTCTCATACACTTTGGCCAGTGTTACATTTTCATGTATTGGATTAAGATGAGACAGTTGTTTAGTTTTGGTCTCAGCCTATCAAGCGGTGTTGTAGTTGGGCAAGTCCTATGGTTCTTGTTATGATTGCATGATGCCCTCAGCAATAACCATCAGCAAACATGAAAAGATTCAATGTTTATTACTTACAGTACTGTCAATAATTAAAATCACCCTGGGGCCACACAGGAAGATCATGATATAGAGAAGGGCACTTGGATCTGGGGTTCTGCTGTTATTGAGTTGATGGTGGGGATCTGGGGCTTCTTGGACTCACTTTATTGTTGAAATTAATGGTTTGGAACTTGAACGTAAGGCATGGGAAGAAAAAAACAAGCAATGCAAATGGTCAGTCTTACAAATCGCTCAAGATCTTTAACAACGGAGCAATCCTGGAAAGAGATTAGGGGACTGGTTCCTTATCTAGCCCTATGTATTTGCTTTAGATAGTCATCATCAAAGTAGATACCTCTGCAATCAAAGCTTAAGTCAGGGACCCAGCTCTTGTATGCATAAATAAATAAATCTTAAAAAAAAAAAAGAAGAAAACCGACTGAGAGCTTAAATACCTCAACCCAGTGGACTGCTGGATCTCCTAGATAACAGGGTTGGTGGGACTGTCATATGTAAATAGTCAATGCAAGGGCATGAAGGACAAGAATCTACATCAATACATGAAAGGTCAAGTGTCATACCACGTAATCTATCCATCAGCTGTCTCTTCTAGAAAATTCCTCCACATTTTTCAACAATTCAGTCTGTCATCAGTCTTTCTAAAGGAATTTTCATGTAAGTAGAGAAAAGATTATGTTTTTTCCTTCTGATTTCCCACCTTACTCCCTAAATTCTAACTGATCTCTTATTCAGGTACTTAGAATACCACACATACTTTGCTTTTCTGCACATATTCTGCATCAACCAAAGAATATACTCTTTGTAAGTATCTCCCAGCAAAAATTACTAAATAGCATCTCTTACTTCAGTTTCAACTTAGGTTTTATGCCAGTAATTCATAACTGATATTTTTCTTTGTATTTTAACACTTACACTGTGAGTACTATCATTTCTTACTCTTCCTTCTTCAGGGCAGTTAGTCTAGACTTGCCAATTGAACATTCATAAAATAATAGGGAAAGAAACAAAACGGTCAGCCTACTAAAAGTAGAATCCCAATACTACATAAAGATTATTGTTTTTATAAGTGTCTCTCTCTTTGAGAGCTGAGATAGTGTCTCACTATAGGACTCATTCATCTTGTGGGGTAATTTAAGATTACATTATGACCCAAATAACCTTATTTGATTGAAATTATTTCTACAATTCCTACATTCTATTCCGATAGTCTATTACAGTAAAAAAAAAAATTGCTAATTTACTGTTTTTACCTGAGACGCATTATGTACAATGTTAATAGTTTAGTATATAATAAAAGGTTGTCTGATAGACATTTAGGTCTTTTCTTGCATTTGTCCACATCTAGCAGTATTTTATAAAATATATATATATATATATATCTGTGTACATACATTCATATGTACATATATGTGTATAAATGTAGGATAAATTCCTAGACATGTCATTGAGGACATTAATATTCACAATTTCGGAAGACATTGTTAAATTATGAGAACCCCAGGTGGTAAAGGAAATCTGTTCTTAAGAGTTCTTTAAGTCCTGAGTAAGAGCCTGTCGACTGAAAAAAAATGAACATTTTAGTTAATTATTTGGAAAAGACTGGGCTATGGTGTTTGAGGACTGAGAAAATACAGGAGCATGTTCAGCATGGGAAAGTTATGGAGATAGAGAATTACCTAGAAGTTGGAATATGTAATGCCATTTCTTATATAATGGAAAGTTTTCATTCTATTCTAAATAAAACACCATGACAAGATTGAAAAATTTAAATACTATGCTGATTGCTGGGTATAGAACAGATTACAGCAAGGCAAAAGTTCTGTAAGAATCTTAATAGGAGGCTGTTGCGATCATTCAAATAGAAAATAAAGTCTCTTACCCCTGGATCTTGTGGGCAGAGATAAAGATAATTACAGATAAGATTTGAGAGAAAATATGGAGGAAAACCCATCAAGCCTTGGTGGTGAATAAGAGCTAAGCAATCTTATCAGAAAAGATTGAGGAACAGTTTGAGATAAAGTATGCCTCATGGAGTTATCTGTCCTACCCTGGTATAAGGAGGGTCATGCAGGCATCAAGAACACACACACACATTTCTCTTTCTTTCTCTCTCTCTCTCTCTCTCTCTCTCTCTCTCTCTCTCTCTCTCTCTCTCGTAACATCCATCACACTAAAGAATATGAATTCTACTTCTGCTCTGACAGTGCCTCTTAGGTGATGATCACATACCTTTGGCAACAAGACCCGAGCAGCTTCCTCCATTTCTCTCTAGAAAATGCAGAACATGATGAAGAGGTGGGGTCTCTAAGGATGTGCAAGATGCATTGCAACAGGGAGAAGGATTAATAGTTCAAAACCAAATAAGAGATATATGGAAATACACTGTTTATGATTCCTAAGCCATGGTGTAGGTGATGACCTGTCAAATCACAGAGAAGACCCTGGGGGACAATATACCACCAGTTTCAAATTCGAGACAAACAGGAAATAATTGCTTCTTTGCCTTTGGTTCCCTGGAGGGAAGAACCATTGTTGATAGAGGGCAACAGAGAGTTCACCCTTGGAGGAATGGTAATAACCCCAAGGCAGCTAACAGGAACTTGGCAGTTCACAAAACTTCTTGCCTTCTCTGTTGACACTGGGGAAAATGTAATTCTAAGCCCATAACAAATCATATTGAGGACTGTGTTTACCAAAGTCTCTGGGTTTTGAACTCCACATTATTCCAAGAATACCAGAAACATGCTGATAGTTTTGTGTGTGTGTGTGTGTTTATTTTTATTTTATATCTTTTTTACATCATTTTTCATTTTTGCACAATGTATGCATTTTCATCTTGGTTATAGTCCCCATACAATTCCCACCCCCCCTTATTTTGATACTACTCGCTTCTCCACCCCCCACCCCCCATAGTGTGTCTCTGGTTTATAGTTGCTTGTTGATTTTGATTTTTTCTTTATTATAATTAGTCTTTTTCCTGGTCCCTTATTTAGGTTTTCTAAATTCCTGCTATGAGTGAGACCATCCGGTATTTTTCTTTTTCTTTCTGATTTATTTCACTGAGCATGATCCCTTCCAGCTCCATCCATGTTGCTGCAAATGGCATGAGTTTATCTTTTTTGATTGCTGAGTAATATTCCCTTATGTATATATACACCACTTCTTCTTGATCCAGTCATCTATTTTTGGGCATTTGGGTTGTTTCCATAGCTTAACTGTTGTAAATAGTGCTGCTAAATAAACCCAGAGATTTATGGTCAACTAATCTTTGACAAAGGAGCAAAGAATATGCAATGGAGCAAAGAAAGTTTGTTCAATAAATAGTGCTGGGAAAACTGGGTTGCTACATGCAAAAGAATGAAGTTTGACTACTCCCTCACACCATGCACAAAAACCAACTCAAAATGGATTAAAGAACTAGACATGAGACCTGAAACCATAATATATGTATAAGGAAATACAGGTGAAACACTACATGACATACACCTCAATGACATTTTTAAAGGCACATCACCCAAAGCAGTGATAGCGAAGGCAAAGATAAACAGCTCGGACTACATCAAATTAAAGAGCTTCTGCACAGCAAAAGAGACAGTAACCAAAACAAAGAGAAACCCCACTGACTGGGAGAAAATTTTTGCACTCAACACTAATGATAAAGGACTGATCACAGAAATCTACAAAGAGCTGATGAGACTCAGCAAAAACAAATAATCCAGTCGAAAAATGGGCAGAAGAGCTAAAAAGAAACTTCTCCAAAGAGGAAATGCAAATGGCTAACAGGCATATGAAAAAATGTTCAGTATCTATCTATTTTTAAGTAAGGTACAGAGATTGTTTTAGGGTTTACTCTGTTTTATGTTTTTATTTGGAGGCAAATATCCATTATGACAGCACCAAACTGAATAGTTGGCTGCCCTAAAATTTCCCTTTTCTAACTTTAATCCTTCATCCCTCCATCCCTGCACTCCTGGTAGCCACTGGTCTCACTGTTTTCATAGCTTGCTTTTTTTTTTTTCAGATTGTGATGTAGTTGGAAATATACCACAGGTAGTCTTTGGATTGTCTCCTGGCACAACTATTTTAGAGAAGAATTAGTAGGGTTATAGAGATGAACACGTGTCTGCAACCAAATAGTTATTCTCCTGGGCATGCAGTATAGTACACAGCATCATAACCACAAAATGTTGAATCTAAATAGTCATAGGAAGTCGAACAAGTGAGGTGTTTTAATCTCACAGTGGAATATAATATAACAAGGACATTAGGCACAAGAACAAAACCTGCGAGAATAAGTACAGCGTGAGCCCATCTATGTGCTGTTCTAGACCAGGCAAAAGGGAAGGATCAATTTAGAAGAGTTGTAACTTCCAGAAGGTGTAAAGGAATATTAAAAATAATAAAGATACCAGATATTTTCAAGAGGGAAAGGAAGGTGCAATTGAGGAAATAGAAGAGGTAATAAAAATATTATGTATTTAGAACTTGTTAAATGAGCATTTCTTTTAATTTTATGCTTTAATATGTACTTCTGTCACATTTACTTACATAAGTACATGCATATAATATATTCACAGCATTTTCTATGTATATATTTCAGTTGTATATATGTTATATGTGCTTCTGTGCATGCTATTTTAATATTAAAAAATACAAATTTCTGGTAAAAATATTGCTCAATTCTGAAGATATTCAAGTGATTTAAAGAACTATGGATTTGCCCTCATAGAAGGGTAAGAAATTACAAACAAAAGTTTACCACATGACCATGTGATAGGCATATGCATTTTGGGATAATTATTAAAATGAATAATGTGTCTGTGATCTCACTTAGTCACTTCTTATTTTGTGTGTTTGGTGAGAACACTTAAGATCAATTCTAAGCACCTTTCAAGTATATAGCACCAGAATATTAACCATTGTCTCCATGCTGTTTATTAGTCTCGGAACTTGTTCTCATAGATGAAAATTTGTACCCTTTGACCTATATCACCCCATAGCTTACTCCCCAGCCCTTGTTTGTATGAAATTACATTTTCTAAAGATAACCTCATAAGTGATACTACACAGTATTTTTCTTTCTCTGGGTTATAAAATTATCATGTTGTATACTTTAAAAATACATAATTTAAATATTCCCCCCAAAAGAGAAATCAAAGAAATCAAATAAGAGTCATTTCAATGAACAATGAAATAAATTGAAAAAAAGTAACACAGAATGGCTTTAAAAGGAAAATTATAACATTTTCTTAAAAGATAAATTACAAGCAAAAATAAATTAGGTTTCTAATTAAGGTCACTAAAATATAAACTCTGAAGGTAATGAAATTGAACCTGAAAATAAAATTGTTATCTATCAAAAAAATTTTTATTTACATGAGAAGGAAAATACGCTTTTCTACAAAGAATCTATAGATTATTTGAAAATCTAATAAAAGCTGTCATTGCAGAAAGTGTTAAGAACTTATAAGACAAGGGATGACATAGAAGAAGGAAAAACATTAGGGAGAGGTGACAACTCATAACCAGGTCACCTCCTATGAGTGTTCTGTAAAATGTTTAACCAAGAGCCAGCCGTTTTTGTCTCATTTCCCATAGCTACCTCTTGGTCTGGGTAGTGAGAGTTACCTTGAGATAGCAAATACTCTTCTGACTACTTGTCAACTTAATTTGTTTCCTCCTTGTTTAAAATGAGAGTGGGCAATTTTGTTCCACTGTTTCACTCCCATAGGCCTGTCCTGCTGTTCTTGCAAGATAAGCAGAAATAAAATAGGATCACCACCACCACCAGCACCACCACAGCTTCAGGTAGACTGCAAATATGGTGTCCACAGCTTGAGTTCTATGAGAAAACCTCTGTAGGCCTCTGGATGTGTGCCCAACCAGAAGTCTTCCCCTGAGCTACAGCACTACAAAAAGCAAATTGACCTTTTTCTCAGAAAAACTAGGAGTGTTTTTCAGTAAACTGTCTGTACAATGCCCTGGGGGGTAACAGCAGCCAAGAATTCTGTCTCTGATGTTGCCGTCCCTTGTGACCTAGTAACATGGCCCTGCTGGCCACCAGAGCCAGATAATCAAAGAGTGTCCCTGGGTAGCAGTTATGAAAACCAGGGCACCAGAAGCATGTAAAAAGTTCACTCAGGAGATGCTGGTGGTCTGGAACATGGTCACTGGAGAGCACTAAGATGGGAATGCTACAGTAGGCCCTTAAATGAGTGTTTAATTAGAAGCCTGACCCTCAGGCCACAGCTGTGAAGTGAAGCTAACAGTCCTTCTTTGCAGACAGGTCTGGGCACCTCCAGCTATTTCTTCGTGTGGTGCCCTGTAGGGTGTAGTCAGTTGAGAACTTCTCCCCAGTCAGGTGGGGCCCAGGAAGGTAGACCCATGGACCACCAAGTCCAGACAACTTGAGGATCCTCTAGGTGACAGCCACCAAAGCCAGGTGTCTGAGGAGTGTCCATCTCCTTCTAGAAGATATCAGTGAACTGGATTGGGGCAAAGGGAGAGCACAAAGATGGGGCTCATAGGACTCGACTCCTGAGTAGTATGTCAGTAGGTTGCTGGCTTTCTTCAAATTAGATGACTGCCCCTTAGGCAGATTCTTTCATATAAGTAAATTTGTCCCACAATGACTGAAGCCCTTTTAGCTACCTCTGTGCTGGGCTCTGGGTTGGGCAAATCCATATGTGATTCTCCTGAGAATTGTTTCTCTTTGACTAGTAGCCCTGTGAGTCTTGTTAGTGCAAACAGTGTTGACTGTCCAAGCTAGGTGTTTAGGGGGCTCACCTCTCAGGTACATGTCTTAAAAGTTGAGATGTATAATAAGGGGCTCAAACTCTTTGCTCCTCAGGGAGAAACTCAGGGTGTTGAGCCACACCTTGGAATTCTGGTGGTTGTGAGTCACACTGCCAGTGTTGGGGTTTATGGGGGAAGTGTGTCTCAGACTCATACCTGCTTAAGTATGGGTTTGTGGGGGTTTTGTTGTTTCCCCAGTTTGTAGTAGTTGCTCAGCTAGATTTAGAGGTTTCTTTTCAGAGGAAATTGTTTTATATTATAGATTCTTTTTACTGTAGATTCTCTGTAACCATGGGAGGAAATACGTTTTAGGATTTCTATATTGCCATCTTGAAGTGGAACCTCAGTTTCTTCTATTATTGACATCTTAATGTGTTGTGTTCAGTTGTTACAATTGAACCCATACTGAATGGCATTAAGCAAAGGCCACAGTTTGCATTAGAGTTCAGTCTTCATGTTGAACAGTTTTTACGGCTGTTGTGCAGTGGGTAATGACACATAACCATGGTTACAGATTCATACTGAAAATTCTCAATGCCCTACAAAAACCTTCCCCTGTCATCCCTGAGCCCCTGGTAACCACTGGTAATTTTATTGTCTCTATAGTTTGCCTTTTCCAGAATGTCATATAGTTGGAATCTTCCAATAATAGTCTTTTCATACTGACTTCCTGATACAGTTATTTGAGAGAAAGTTTAGCAGTGATAGTAAAGTTGAACACACTCATACCTACCATCCAGTAATTCTTCTGAGGTGTAATTTATGGAATATCTTCTTCTAGATTATGTATAAGAATATTGTAACAACATTGTCTATAATAGTAAAATGCTAAAAGCAAACAAAATATCATTAAAAACAGAACAGATAAGTGTGTTACAGCTCATGATGGAATTTTTTGCAATATGGATGTGTGGGTCCTACCGTGAATCAGACAGACTCCATGAAGTCTCTGACTGCCCTCTAGAGACTTCTGGGTGGGTTGCTGAATTAGCCTGACACAGCAATTCCCCCTTTTCTCTGGATCAGCAACTATGAAAAAAATTAGGCCACCTGCTGATTGTTACAAATGACTCCACACTGCAGCCTTCTGTCTAAAGCCAACCAATCATAAAGACAAATGAACTTAATAATTAATCAAAAGATTTCAAAACCAGTGGCCAAAGCTGAGACCATTTCCCCGTTTGACACTTCAAAAATTCCCACTCCCTGCCGCTGGTGACACACACCCTGGGAGTGCCCTTGGTTGTCGACCTGATCTTCATCCCTATTCTCAAATAAAACCTTTACTGGTTATGTTATGGATTATTTCTCAGTTGACAAATGAGCTTCCCAAGCTCATTATTTATTTTTAAAGAATATCAGCCCCTTGTCAGACCTGTGGTGTGCAAAATTATTCTCCATTGGATAGGATGGCTCTCATTTTTTTAGTGCTTTTTTTCCTTAATTTGCTGTTAATTTTTGGACAATATAAGATCTTTCCCAGCGGGTGTGGTCACTGTAGTTCTCGCACCACCAGAGCACCTATAGTTCACGTAATTCCTCCACATAATTCCTCATAAGCACACTATTTGATAGCAAAGGTAAAATATAAAAGAAACAGTATAGTATTATTAATTTATATGTAGTCTGGAATAGGTGAAATTGAAGGCTTGATGTATGTGTTAAAACTTAAAAGAAAAAAGAAGTTGAAAATATTAAAAACACTGGGTAATTTTGAGAGAATAAGATACAATTGAGGGAGAGACATAAGAGGCATAATAATCTTGCTAATTTTCTACTAGTAAATCCCAGAGACTGTTAAGTATTTCTTTTCATATTTAAAGTGTGATCATGTCATACACATACACATGTAATTTATATATAAACACATATATACACACAGTATACTATGTATATGTTAAATATACCTATTTGCTGTTTCAATATTTTTGAAAGTTTCAATAAAAAGGTCTAGGAAAGTGGATAAAAATATTAAGTTTGAAAAATATTGAAATGATTTGGATATTGAAGTCTAAGGATTTGACCTCACACTGGCTAAGAAATTACAAAGGTGTACAGTGTGATCATTTGATGTAAATATGTATTGTGAAATGAACCCAAAGATCAAGTTAAATAACACATCTATTGCATCATGTAGTGACCCTTCTTTTGTGTGTCTAGTGAGGAGTCTTAAACTTGCTCTCAGCTACTTTTTGTACCCAATACCATTTTTGTCTTCATCTGTACTTAGAGCCTCAGACCTTATTATAACTGAAAATATGTTCTCTTTGACATACATCATTCCAGCTCTTTATCTCCCTTCCCAATATCTTGAAGACACCTTTATCTGTTTCTATGAATTGGTCATCATTTTTTTAAGATATTATATATATATATGATATATGTATTTCTCATTCTTTGTCTGGCTTATCAACTCATCCTGTTGTATACTCTAAATATACACAAGTATATTTGTCTTAGTGGTCACAGAAAAAATCAGAAGTTTCAATTAGAGCTTAAAATAAATTGATGAAAAATATAACACAAATATGCTTTAAAAATAAATGTAGTATTTTCTAAATAGAAATCATAAATGAAAGCAAAACAATTTTTTCATTAAGGCCACTAAGAATATAAATCCTAAGCATAGTATGAAATGACATACAAAAATAAAATCAGGAATCTAACAGAAGAAGTATTTTTTCTATCCTGAGAAGGCAAAAAATGTTCTCCTATGGTAAGACTACAAACTATACTAAAAAAGAAACAGTTAAAGCTGTGGTTATATAAAAATAATAAAGGAGTCTAGAACAAAGGATATAATTGAAAGTGATTTGGAGGAAGGGTAGGAAAGGTTAATTGCACAAGGAATCTCCGATGACTCCATCATGAACCACACATGTAAAAAGAGAAGAATGCTATGTCCAAACAGAAACAGAGGCTGAAAAGAGTGTCATGTCAAGATTCACTGCAAGACAGTGCCTCAAAGAGGAAATGAAGGTCACAGAGCGAGTCCAGGGTAGCAAGTCCCACAGATGAGTGGGGGAACAGAGCTCATCGTGGTAAAAATATTCTACTGACTGTATTTCCAAGAGCTCCTTTCATGTCCTTATTCCTCAGACAGTAGATGAAAGGATTTAGCATGGGTGTGACCAGAGAGTACATTACAGAGACAATGACATTATTGTCATTGGAATTACTGGATGAAGGGAAAAAGTAGAGTGCAATGATTGTCCCATAGTACAGAGACACCACAGACAGGTGGGAGCCACATGTGGACAAGGCTTTGCAGATCCCCTTGGTAGAGGGGACCCTCAGGATGGTGGCCCCAATGCGGACATAGGAGACCAGAATGCAGATGAACGGCAGGGTGATGCTCACCACCCCTTCAGTGAAGATGACCATCTCGTTGACTGTGGTGTCTGAGCTGGACAGCTTGAGTAAAGCAGAGAGGTCACAGAAGAAATGGGGGATAATGTTGTCTCCACAGAAGGAAAGACGGGCCAGGAGGAGGGTGTGCAAAAGGGCACTGGCATAAGATAGGACCCAAGACACAATTACTAGCAAGGCACACAGGCTCTGACTCATGATGGTGATGTAGTGGAGGGGGTGGCAGATGGCCACGTACCTGTCATAGGCCATAGAGGTGAGAAGAAGGCTGTCCAGACACCCAAGTATTAAGAAAAAATACGCCTGGGCAATGCAGCCAGCATATGAGATGGATTGATGGTGCGTCTGCATATTAAAAAGCATCTTTGGGGCTGTGACTGATGAGAAAGAGATGTCAGAGAAGGCCAAGTGGCTGAGGAAGAAGTACATGGGGGTGTGGAGGCGCGAGTCCAGCCTGATGAGCAGGATGATGAGCAGGTTCCCCAGCACCGTGGTCAGGTACATGCCCAGGAACAGGATGTAGAATAAGCCTTGTTTCTCTGGCCTGATGGGGAGTCCCAGAAGGAGGAACTCGGTGGCGCTGCTCTGATTACTCCTCTTCATACTCTTCTCTTTGACTAGAGATGAAAGAGAGAAAAAATGTCAACGAATGAGTAATCACTATGTCTGTTGCCTAGTGGAATCATGGTTTTGAGCTCGTTCATGAATTTTAACCTAATAGCTCATGTTCTTTGCCTCTCACGTGAGCAGCTGATAATCCGATATCAGGATATTATATTTCCACCTGGAAACCCATATAATCTCTTTTGGGGAAATCATGAAACAACAGAATGATGATTAGATCAGTTCAATCATGTTCAAGCCTGAGGAGTCCCAGGTTCCTGACAGAAACCGGAGATTATGAAATTAGGGTTCAATGTTAAGTCAGGAACCAGTTAATAGAAATATTGGTAGAGACCCCGTATTGGCCTGCTGATCTTCTTAAACTTCCCCATTCCGCTCAAGCAAGCTTTGGCCAATGCTCTGTTTCCATAGATTGACTCCAGATCAGACAAGTGTTTTGTGCTGGACTCAGTCTTCCAATAACCTGTGGCTGTCTCATCAGTATGTTAGCAGGCAGACTGAGGGCACCCCGGGATCCCCAAACCTTCCTGCTGTAAATGGATTCTGCCATCTGCCACATAATGACAAAACAGACTCTAGTGCCTAAGACCCTCAATGGAAAAGAACTTTAATACAATGAGTATGCAAGAGAGAAGAGAAGAAAAAGAATATCCTTAAAATAGTTTCCAGTTAAACACCCAAAGGTGTCTGTCCCCTCATGGGTAAGTGTCTAGCCAAATAGGGTTGGTCCAAAGCAGGACTGCTGAGGCCCAAAAGCTTGCCACAAGGCTAAGGCACTGTCTGGCGGTAATCACAGCAAAGGGGCGGAAGGGGACAGGCAAGTCTGGAAGAAAAGAGCAAAATCAAAACCCAAGTCAATATAAAGGCTGCCACTGTCAGCCTCCTCATGGTCTCTCACCCACATCTCTGTCTCTTTCAAGCACCTCCTTCCATGTCCCCCAAGTCCCTGGTACAAGTCCAAGGTACAAGGCTAAGGTACAAGTCCGAGAAGCAAGCATAGCTTGCTTGTTTCTTCACATGTCTCTCTGCTCCATGTGGTCCGTCCAAATCTTCTCTCTCATTTCTTCCTTTCTTCCCAAGTCCCTCCCCCAGTCCTTTTTAGCTTATACTCAGTGCTTAGTTCCACCCTTCTTAGGGTTGGGTGGGGAACCTGAAACATCCCCTTTCTGTGGATATCACACTGGTGCAATTCTTAGGGTTCCAAGAGGCCCTCAGCAATAACCATCAGGAAATTTCAAGAGATCAGGTTCATTTATTCCAGGACTGGGGAGCCACTGGTATACCTGGAGTTGCATAGTGAGATGGCTCATAGAAATGGAGAAGGTGGGGCACTTGGGTCTGGAGTTCTTTTGTTAGATAGAGTTGGGGTATGAAGATTTTCTGGACTCATTCTTTATTGGTGAATTGAAAACATTGGAGCTGTAATTTCTGGTACCATGTGAGAAGCAAGTGACCCAAATGGTCAGCTACTTTAATCAACTGAGATCTTAAAAGCAAGAAGTCCTGAGTAAATTGGAGTTCTGGATTTTATCTAGTCATGCCACTGGCAATGTCTTCATTTTAGATAGCTGTCTTTGAAGTGGATTCCTTTGCAATCAAAGTTTCAGTGAGGCATTTGCATTACAAAAAAAGAATACTAACTGATAGAGCTAATAGGGCCACAACCCAGTGGTCTGCTCTGATCTCTGAAATATAAGGCTGTGAGACTTGATGGAAATACTCCCTATGTTGATAGTCAAGTAAGGACACAAAGGCCAGAATCTATATCAATGATTTGAAAGGCACAGCAATATATCTTATAATATGCCCATCAGTCATCCTTTAAAGAAAAGCCTTCCTGCTTTTCAGTATTGTCAGCCTATCATCAATCTTTCTAAAGAAGTTGTCATAGATGGTGGGGGAAATTGTTTTCCTTCTAATTTTCTACCATATTCCCTAACTAAATTCTAAATAGATCACTCTTATTCAAGTGATGTCTTAGAATATCAGGAAGTATTTTGACTTTTGTAGTCTTGTCCTAATCTACCAGACAATAAGTTCTTTGTAAGTGCCTGGCTGGCATAGTTTATCAAATTGTACTTCCTTTTTCACAGTTACACTGAGGGCCAGTCTCGGTTTCCCTTAGCCAATGAAAGGAAACAGAGTTTGAGAAAAAGGAAAGTAGTTAAATTTGTCAGTAAATCGAGGAGGGCAGCAGACTCATATTGGAAGACCAGACTCATGTCTGGAAGACCACTATCCTGCACTTTGGCAGGAGCCTTTATGCATAGTTACAAGGGAGCAAAAGGGAGGAGTAAGCAAGGGTCAGCATGCCTCTCCTGGCCAACACAAAAGTCTGGTGATTTCAGATGATGCCTTCTTGCTTTCACTATCACCTGGTGGTCAGCAATTCAGATGTTATCGTCCTAGTGATGCTTTTTTCCCTTGGAATGTAAGAAAACAAAGTTTGTTAAGCCTAGAGGGTAAATAAAGGAAATGGGAGAGCTTATCTGGCAGATAAGAAAGAGAGACAAGTCCTTCATTTCTATTTCAGTAGCAGAGATGTAAGTAATTACAGATTTGGAAGAATAAACAATGTCTAGTTTAGAGGAATAACCAATGAGACTTAATGGAAACTGGAAGACAAGCAAAGGAGATGTTTTTCCTATTCTTCTAAAAATTAGGTTGAGAACCCATTCAAGATAGATTATTCAACATTGAGCTTGAGCTGTCAGTTACAGCCTGTATGTGGAGTGATATAGCAGTGCTTGCGATCAGTAACACTCACTGGACACACACACACACACACAGACATAGTAAACAAACACATGCCATCAATATGAACATGGACATAAATTCTACTGTTCTGGTGTTGCCTTTTAGGCGATGAGCACAAATACCTTCAGCTACGAGACAGGGTCACATTCTTCCATTTCCCTTTAGGGGACATAGAATACAGCAAGGCAGGTGGAGTCTCTAAAAGTCTCCAAGATGCATTGTCACAGGGAGAAATCCATTTGAAACCAAATAAGAGAGATATATGGACAAATACTTGGTTAAACTGAGCAGTGGGCAGGGGTTCAGAGTTTACAAATCCTGGAGAGGAGCGGGGAGGGGGAAGCTTCCCATCCCTAACTCCAAATTAGAGTCAAATGGGAAATAATGGCTTCATTGTCTTTGGTTCCCTTGAGAAAAGAACTTTTGTTGGTAGCAAAAATAGGAGAGTTAATCCTAAGAGGAATAATGATAACAAGCATAAGGCAGTTGCAGGGAACTTGGTGGTTCACAAAGCTTTTTCCCTTTTTCCTGTGTCACTTGACATTGGGGAAAATATGATTCAGTGTCCCTAATGGAGGTTCTCTGTAGGAACCTCAGTTTCTTGTTTCTGAATCCCATGCTATTTCAAGAACACCAGATAAATACCCTAATACTTTCATTCTCTGTAAAAATACAGTGAAACAACTTATGTCCTCAAACCACAACTGGACTTAGGGGAATGGAATACACTTTCTATAAATCTTAGTTTCCTGCCTAAAAGCTACGGAGTTAGCATCCCCTTGATATAGGCTTATCACACATAGAATAACCTCTCAAGATCTCCTTTCAACATTAAAGAAATTGTTATTTTTACCTAAGGGATATTGTAATATAATTATATGCCATAGAATAGTGAATTATAGCAATGAAACAAAAAGTCTTTGCAAAGCACAGTGGGTGACTCAAGGAAGTTGCAGGAAGATTGGAGCTTCAGGCTGGTGAGAACACACTAGTCCCATGGCACAGGTTGAGGTGCCACTAAGATCTTGTGACCTAGGTCAGGTACAGGACAGCTTGTTCCCTCATTTGTCAGACATTCTTGTTTCTGGTCTTACATTCAAGTATTTAATCCACTTTTAATTTTTGTGCAGGGTGTTTGATAGTGGTCTACTTTCATTCTTTTATATGTGGCTGACCAGTTTCCCCAACTTTATTTATTTAAGAGATTTTCTTTTTCTCCATTGTATATTCTTGCTTCCTTTGTCATCTGTGCATGGGTTCACTTTTTAGCTCTTAATTGTGTCCCATTTATCTAAGTGTCTGTACTTAAGGCAATGTCATGATGTTTTGCTTCCCGTAGTTTTATAGTATAGTTTGAGTTGGAGAGCATGATCAAAAATGTTTCATTTCTATACATTAACAACAAATTTGCTGAAAAAGAAATTAAGAAAGCAATCCCATTTATAAAAGCATTAAAAAAGAAATAAACACTTAAAACCCAGATGTCAAAGGAAATGAAGTTAGGAGTCATCAAAAGTTTATTATAGGAATGTCAGATTTTTGAAATGGGAAATTCAATTTATGTTAGTAGAATTTTCTATGATATATTTTCTTCCTCCTCCTTCCCTCGACCATGAGGAAGCCAAGGGGAGAAAGGCAAGATTCTCTTCAGGTGGTGGGACTGAAGGAATTTCCTTCCTTTTCCTGCCAGTTCACATTCTCGTTGCTTGCCCAACACAATCACTCTGCATGTTGCAGTAAGGCACCAGATATTCCAGGAATTATAAGGAAAATGTCAGAATCATTGAAGTTGATCTGGGTAAACAAACCTTGTATATATCAGCAAAGAGGTATATGGGAGAGGCCACATTCCCTGTGCTGTTATGTGCAGCCCAGATTCAATCTGATACTCAAAATGTCTGTCAAGGTAAAATAGTTTCCTTGTGCATTGAATGAGTTATTGCTAACACATTCAGATTAATTTATTTGACTTAAATAACTTAGCCCTGTTAGCAAGTATTTCCAGGGCACATTTCATGTCCCTGTTTCTCAGGCTGTAAATGAAGGGGTTCAGCATGGGAGTGACTACCATATACATCACAGAGGCAATTATGATTTCATCACTGGAGGTGGATGATGAAGAGAAAAAGTAAATTTCTGCAATGGTCCCATAGTATAAAGACACAACGAGGAGGTGGGAGCCACAGGTAGAAAGGACTTTGAGCAATTTCTTAGCAGAGGGCTTTCTAAGGACAGTGGGCCAAATACGGATATAGGAGCCCAAGATGCCACTCAAAGGCAGTATGAAGAGGATGCCCCCTTCAATGAAGATGACCATCTCATTGAGGGAGATGTCTGAGCAGCTCAAATTCAGGAGTGCAGAGATTTCACAGAAGAAGTGGTGTATGGTATTGTCAGCACAGAAGGACAGTCGGGCCAAGAGCAGTGTATACAACAGAGAGTGGAGACTGCATAAGAAAAAAGACCCAGCTACTAAGGAGACACACAGCTGCTGCCTCATGATGGTGGTGTAGTGGAGGGGCTGACAGATGGCCACGTACCTGTCATAGGCCATCACTGCAAGAAGGAAATTGTCAAGACAACCAAACAATATGAAAAAATACATCTGGGAGATGCACCCTTCATATGGGATGGACTTGTGATTAGTCTGCATGTTCATCAACATTTTTGGGACAGTGACAGATGAGAGACACACATCATTGAGGGCCAAGTGGCTGAGGAAGAAGTACATGGGGGTGTGGAGGCGCGAGTCCAGCCTGATGAGCAGGATGATGAGCAGGTTCCCCAGCACCGTGGTCAGGTACATGCCCAGGAACAGGGCGAAGAACAGGCCCCGCTGCTCTGGACGGATGGGGAGCCCCAGGAGGAGGAACTCGGACACGCTGCTCTGGTTCTCCCACCTCATGTCACTCACGTCTCTGTTGAAAGTGAAGAAAACCTGGAATTAACCACAACATCATAGCAGTGTCCTTTTCCATTGATGGTATTAATCTTTAACTAGATTTTTGTTGATTGCTCACACCTGTGATGCATGAATCACAGTCCGTCATAGCTGGTCTCAAGTGGTACATGACACCCTCACAATATCCTACAAGGTTTCCTTCCTTGGAACCAGAGGGCATTTCTTCAACCGCCTCATCTAAGCTACCACACAAAGCACTGAGTGCATTATAGAAAACAGGAAATGCAGTCTCTATGTTTAAGGAGTTTACATCTTTATATAATACCAGCTCAGTTGTCAATAATGGGCATGCCATAGAAAATCTAAGATGGGCTGCAGGAGACACGCAGCCCTAATGTGCTCTTAAAATGTTGAAAAACTCTCTAAATTGGCATAGAATAGGTAATATTTTGGTGTGGGCTTATAGCAAAATTGGCAGAATCCTTACTGATCAGAGAAATTTAATATTACTGGATACCTAAAGTCATTCCAAGTTCTCAAATACAGGTTAATAATAATGGGGAAAGTTATCATTAATATATAATGTTACAGGAAGAATGTCAAAGGATTTACATATACTTTGCATTTAAATCTTCACCATAGTTCTAATTAACCAGTTTCATGCCTATTTTTACTGTGAGGACAACATTTTGTAAAGGTGAGAAGTTCTGCCACACAAAAGTAAAAGTGAAATGACAGTGTATATCTAACTAGAATCTATCAGTCTTCATGGATGTCTCATTACTAGACAGATATCTGGATTATCAAACAGACATGTTATTGACCTCATTTGGTAACTCCTCAACGTTCAAAAATTATCAATCATTTATACATCATACAACTTTAAAAAAGCTTTAACACAACATTAATTTCAAAAAATATGTATCTGGAGTTGCATGGTACGTTAGGAAACACTATTCCCTTCATTTCATAAATGTGGTATAACTTGGGAAAAATATGTAATGACCAATGAGGTTGCTCAGTTCTCTGATGGTGGATTCCAGATTCACCCTTCCTTTGGCAGTGAGGTTAGAGGTTAGAATTATACGCATACACAGGCACACTAAAGAGGGTTTCTCACTGACACTCTCAAGTAGTGTAGCCAGACAGCAAGACCTCCTCAGGGAACATGAACTTGCTGAGGCATATGCTTATCTTGGTTCATTGCTACCAAGAGGGCAGTATCTGGACTCCCATGTGGAGGTCTGGCTGCCCACTGATGTGGGCTGTGTCAGCCTCACTGAGAAACAGAGGAAACAAGCAGGAACCAGCTGGACCAACTAGGATCTTGATTGGGGCAGGGCTTGTGAGGAAGGGTCTGGGTCCCAGCCCTGGATGGATCAGGCAATGTGCACCAAATATCTTCTTGCATGTCTACATGTGCTGCCTTGGAAAGTGATGAAGGAGAAACCTTCATGACACAAACTTTGGTTTCTGGAAATACGATAAGAACCCTCTTTACTGAGCACCAGTCATGAGCCAAGTGTCGTGCTGAACAGTCTGTGTACATTCCCTCGTTTAGTCCTCAAAACAGGGCCCTGTGTGGAAGTCATTACCTTTTGTAGGGTAAGTGAAAAATTAATAGGCTTTTCTGCCCTCCCGCCATTAGCTTTAATGATGGATCCATGTGGTCTGACATGCATGCCTGATAGCGGACACTTGGAGTAGGGTGTGGGCATGCATAGGGGGGCACACCTGGGCTGAGACGGGGCTTAAAAGGGCAGTGTCATGGGGACACCAGCAGAGAACGAGAAAGAGCAGCAGAACGAGAAGAAGAAAACCCCAGAACGAGAGCAGAACCAGCATAGCAGCAAAGGAGAAGCAAAGACCACATAGAATGCCAGAGAGCCCAGAAGGGGTAAATACTTGCCGGGGGCTGGAGGACTCTGCTTTACCCATCTGCCTAGATCATAGAGATCCTGCACTGTGCCTTCCTGCTGCTACGCCCCTCCTTTCCCAGGGAGGGAGCTGAATGTGAAAGCAAACATGTAAGGGCCAGATGAGGACTGTGCCCCAGTGTTCCTGCTGCAGGCACTGAGGCCCCATCCATTAGTACATGATACCTGCCTAGAGGTGGAGACCTAAGTTACCTTCCCTCAATGCAAATCATGACCACTGTGAGTGGCCACTGAGTTGTCAGTGGTGAGTCACTTGGGGCCCCACGCAGTGCCAGGAACCCCACAAAACACCACCTGTATATAAACATTAACACACACCCAAACACACAAAAAACCTTAGTATGACATGCGTATACAATCATAAAATACAAGATCACACCTAACACTTGACTGTAACAATTTTAAGTCCTCTCTCCCCTGCTGCTCATGGATAAATTCAGGAACCCTGCTCTTTACTTACCTGTGATGAGATGAGTAACCAGAGGTGAACATGTAGGAGTTATGGAGGAGGGAGGGCGGATGTTTGAGATCAAAGGACTGGTTCAGAGACTGCAGATCACACTCAGCCGTGGTCCCCACTTGCTTTATAAGGGCCCAGCTGGTGTGTGAGCTCAGGTTGTGTCATATATCTCTCTCCAACTCTGCCTATCTTATATCTATTTCCCTTTCTCCCTCTCTCCCTTTATCATACTCTTTTCTCTTCTCTTTACTTCTGTCTTCTCTCTCCTCTTCTATCCTCTCAAACAAAACAAAACAAAACAAAACAAAACAAAACAAAACAACAGAGCATTCACACACACAGGAACATTCATCCACCCCCATCATGGAGAGTCCTACCTGGAGGACACATGTGACCTCTGAGCACAGAGAAACACTGTGCTCACCTAAAATCCCTGCCCACTTCACCCTGTGTCATTCCCTGTTACACCAGCCACCTGCTAATCAGTGTCTGAGTCCACACCTGCTCTTGGAAAAACCAGCAACACATAATAAGAGATCCTCTGTGAGTCCACTGCCCCTTGAGCTTGCTGTGTCTGCCCCTGATGCCAGAGAACAGCTAGGAAGACACCACTTTATAAACAACTGAGAGAACAAGGACAAGATCCCTGAGCTCCTGGTTAAGGAAAGACAGTTGTCTCCAGTTAATTGTCTCCAGTTCTTGGCAGATCTTGGAGAGAAAGCTGCATAGAGACTGGAGGGACTGAGCTGGTAAAGTCACCTGAGAGGGTGTCCCAGGTATCAGGGGACCCTGGGCTCCTCTCTGCCTGTAGTTCCAACCAGGTAGCAGCTGTCATGATGTCCTCCAACTCCAATGTTCCCAATCCTCTGGGCTTTGCAGTCACCCTTGATGACCCTACATAATCAAAGTAACTTCTCTCAGCCTTGTGTTACCTAATGGTATAAATATTCACGTAAGGCTGTATGATCATTCATGCTAAAGCATCAAGTGCACCTTAAATGCCAACTCCTACTGTCATTATCTTTGCATATTCCAGCAAAGATGAACTTATCTATAATCTTGAGTAAATATATTGTTGTTATAGTATTGATGGTTTTTGAATGACTCAATTATTAATACATTTTCAAATTTCAGTTTTTCAAGACCTGCTTCTCCATGAGAAAGACCTAAGCTCCCCCCACAGACCAATACAACCCTGTGATACACAGTTCAGTACATCAGCCAGCACATGTGCCCCCAGGTAAACATGTAAAGGGACACCCCAGGCTTCTGTGCAACTCTGGACTCTTAAGAAAGTGGCCATTAGTGCAGGACCCTTCTCAAGGTTCTCCCCTACACAGCTTGCTCACATCAGTCCACGCCCCTCTTTTTTGTTAAGCATATAATGTTCCCTACAACTGGGGACACATTGCTTTCCTATGTGCCCAAGTCATGGCACCTCTTGGAGGGAGGCGGTGCCACTTAACCCTCCCCTCCCCACCTGACCCAAGGCCGGCATAGGGCTGCACACACAGGGGGCTCCCTGGGCCTCAGACTCTGAAATGCAGCTTCTCTGGTTGAAACAGAAGGACGCCTGCCATGTCTAAGACAAGTGTCCAGTCTACACGTAGTTATCGTTTTCCATCTTTTAACTCTTGGGTCAGGGACAGAGAGCTCATAGAGACCAGGGATTTTCCTTATTTCAAGTTTCTGTCCTACTTATTTTACACAGAACCAGGCTGATTAATTAGTCAATTCTACAAAAGATCAGTGAGTATATTAAAAGTATGTAATCAAGTTGAACAAAATAATCACAATATAATTCTGTCAATTGCCAAAAATCATAATTACTACTATTTGTTCATTGATGTGTTTGGTAAATATGTTTCTGCTTTTCCTAAAGTAGAAAAGGAACAGTGTGAAAGTCAGTCTAGGTAAACAAAACTGGTAGGTATCGCAGAGAGAATCATGGAAAAGGCCAACTTTCCTGTGCTCTACATGCAGCCCAGCTCAGTGGGACATTCAGAATATTGATCAAGCTATAATAATTTCCTTGTTCATTTGACTGTGTTATTATTACCACATTCAGATAGAGTGTTTTGAAATAAGGAACTAGCCCGATTAACAAGTGTTTCCAGGGCACGTTTCATGTCTGTTTCTCAGGCTGTAGATGAAGGGGTTCAGCATGGGGGTGACGATTATATACATCACAGACGCAATTATTTTTTTTATTATTGGGCGTTGACGATGAGGAGAAAAAGTAAACTTCTCCAGTGGTCCCATAGTATAAAGACACAACGAGGAGGTGGGAGCCACAGGTAGAAAGGACTTTGAGGAATTTCTTAGCAGAGGGGTCTCTCAGGACAGTGGTCCAAATGCGGATATAGGAGCTCAAGATGCCACTCAAAGGCAGGAGGATGAGAATTCCTCCCTCAATGAAGATGGCCAACTCATTGAGGGAGATATCTGAGCAGCTCAAATTCAGGAGTGTAGTGAGGTCACAGAAGAAGTGGGGGATGACATTGTTACCACAGAAGGATAGTTGGGCCAAGAGTAGGGTGTACAAGAGAGAGTGGAGGGAGCAGAGGAACCAGGACCCAGCTACTAGGGAGACACACAGCTCCTGCCTCATGATGGTGGTGTAGTGGAGGGGCTGACAGATGGGCATATACCTGTCATAGGCCATCACTGCAAGAAGGAAATTGTCAAGGCAAGCAAACAAGAAGAAAAAATATGCCTGGGAAATGCAGCCTGCATAGAGGATGGACTTGTGATTAGTCTGTATATTCCACAGCATCTTAGGGACAGTGACAGATGAGAAGGAGACATCAGTGAAGGCCAAGTGGCTGAGAAAGAAGTACATGGGGGTGTGGAGGCGCGAGTCCAGCCTGATGAGCAGGATGATGTGCAGGTTCCCCAGCACCGTGGTCAGGTACATGCCCAGGAACAGGGCGAAGAACAGGCCCCGCTGTTCTGGAAGGATGTGGAGCCCCAGGAGGAGGAACTCGGACATGCTGCTCTGGTTCTCCTACCTCATGTTGCTCATGTGTCTGCTGGTAATGAAGGACATGGAATGAGGGAAGACTGGAAGTAGCCACAAGATTACGGTGATGTCTTATTACATAAGGCGTTAAAATTTTTAGCTAGTCCTCTGATTATTGCTCACACCAGTTGATGCTTGAAAACCAGTCCATGACAGCAGGCTCTGATGGTACATGACACCCTCACAAAATAACAAGATTTCCTTCTTGGAGGCAGAGGGTATTTTTCTTTATCATATAAATATGTATTAGACTATGCCCTACTTCCAGCCATACACAAAGTACTCAGTGCATTGTAGTAAACAGGAAAATTCTACATTTAAGGAATTTGCATCTTTAGATCATGCCAGGTCAAATGCCAATAACTGGCATGAATGGCAGCATCAAGGGAGAGGCATCCCTAGGCAAACAGGACATTTCCTCTTAAAAAGGTGAGAATCCCTCTAAGTGGAATAGAGTAGCTTATGATTTGTTTCAGGCTTATGGTAAAATTGCCAGCATCCTTACTAATCAAAGACAGTTAATATTCCTGGGCACACAAGATCAACCCTTGTTGACTTTAATAATAATGTGAAATATTTGTAATTAACACATAAGAGGTGGCAGTATGCCAAAATGTTTACATACAGGTTGTATTTAAATTTCACCATTGCCCTAATTAGCCAGTCTCATCACACCCATTTTAACCTTGAGGAACAAAAGATACCTTTCCTGGTGTGCAAAGGAGCATCACTAATAAGTAAAACTGGTGAAATGACAATGTGTATCTCACCAGAATTTGTCACTCAGCAAAGATGTCCCAGCCCTCATTAGACAAGCTGTGTGACCTCGTTTATCAGTTGTGGGAGCTTGGATTATTGTGTTTCTCAATTATTTGGTGTGTTTGCCCTGATTATTCTTTCCTTTTTTCCTTTTGTGCCTCTCAGTGTGTAGAAGCAGGGAAAGTTGATCAGGAGCCTCTCAGGGCAAAAGTCCTGGTGTGAGAATCTATACCTGCTGAAAACAGCATGTGCAGAAATGGCAATAGGTGTTCTGGTCAGAGCAGCACAAACACTGTGATTTTCCTTCACTTTCCCTATTTCACAACTTCTGCTGGTTACATATCCTCCACACACTTAGGCATTCTGTATTTTCCTGCTTACTTCTTTGATCTTTTTTGCTTTCTGATTCTAAATAGAAACGAGACAGCCCTCGGAGCTGGGCTGCACTTTCTTGGTGTAGTCCCTCTAGGCTCTCACTGTTCTGCACGTGGGCTCTGAGTAATCCATTTTCATCCCGCTGCACATGTCCTGACGAGACAGTCCCTCATTAGTCCAAGAGTTTTCAGCCATATTGATGCGTAATAAAAAGGACTTTCACACAATTTAAATTGGCAAAAGTAGATACACTCTGGACACTGCGTATTCATTAGGAAAATGCTAATCCCTTCATTCCATAAATATTATAAAGCTCAGGACAAACATACACTGACCAGTGAGGTCACTGGGTCCTCTTATGGTGATGTCAGGATTCCCTTCCTTAGGCAGTGAGGTTAGGGGTTAGGATTACACACACACACACACACACACACACACACACACACACGCGCACACACATTCACACAGGCATGCACTCAGAAGAAGGTTCCTGACTCACTCAAGTAGCAGAGCAGGAGAGCAAGGCCTCCTCAGGGACCGTGAACTTGCTGCGGGCTTATCTTGGTTCATGGCCACCGAGAGGACAGTGTCTGGACCTCCATGTGGAGGTCTGGCTGCCCACTGACATGTGTTGTGTCAGCCTCACTGATAAACAGGGAAAACAAACAGGAACCAACTGACTAACTGGAATCTTGATTCGGTGGAGGTGTGGGGATGATTTGTGAGGAAGGCGTTGGGTCTGGAGTCCTGGAAGGATCAGGCACGTGTTCTCCAGGTTGTGTGGGGTGTGCAGAGACTGCTTTTCTAAGCTTTCTCCTAATCTTGCACAGACAGCAGTGAGGTAGGATCTTTACCACTGACACTGGCTTCAGAAGGATAATAAGAATCCTCTTTACTGAGCACCACCATGAACCAGGCCTGGTGCTGCATAGTATATGATCATTGCTTCATTTAGTCCTTAAAACAGCACTATATGTGGAGGTAGTTACCCCTCCTTTCCCAGGGAGGGATCTGAATGTCAGAGAGCAAACATAGGGGCCAGATGAGGACTGGACTCCAGGGGACCTGATGCAGACATGGAGGTCCCATCCATTAGTATGAGACATCTGCCCAGTGGGGGTGACCCAAGTGACCCATCCTCTCAATGCACAGGATGACCACTGTGGATGGCCACTAAGGTGCGAGTAGTGAGAGAGATATGTGGGCTCCTTGCAGTGGCAAGAACTCCACCCCCCAAACACCACCTATATATAAACAGCAACACACACACTAAACCTTGGAGTGACGTGCACATGTAATCATAAGGAAAATACAGGATCACACCTGACGCTGACTCCGTAACAGTTTCAGATCCTTCCTCCCTTGCTGCTTGGATAAAAGCAGGAACCTCCTGCACCAGAGCAGGGGGTGCATCTTCTACTCTGTCCTGTGCAATCTCTTTACTTACCTGTGCTGAGTAACCAGAGGTGAACGTGGGGAGTGATGGAGGAGAGAGGGCAGATGTTTGAGATCATAGGCCTGACGAAGACACTGCAGGTCACACTCAGCAGTGGTCCCCACTTGCATAATGGGGGATGAGTTGGTGCTTGAGTGTGGGCCAAAGAGAGGAAAAGAGTCAGGATGTGACATTTATCTCCAACTCTTCCTGTCTTCTATTTCCCTTTCCACCACTCCACCTTTGTCTTACTGTTCCTCATCTCTTCTGTTTTCTCTCTTCTCTTCTACCCCTCGCTCATCAGAGACACAGCAGTCACAGACAAACATTCACCCTCCTCCATCACACACGGACATACAAGGAGGGCACATGCTGACCTCTGAGCATTGAGACACACTCCGCTCACCTAGAATCAACTGCCCATCCAGGCTGTGTCACTCCTTGTTAGATCAGGCACCCATTCATTGTCTGAGTCCTCAGCTGCTGTTGGGAAGACCAGCAACAAAGAATGAGAAGACATCCTCTGTGAGTCCATCACCTCCTGAGCTTCTTTGTTTGTCCCAGATGCCAGCAAACAGCCAGGAGGACACCACTTTATAAACCACTGAGAGGATATGGTCAAGGTCCCTGAGCTCCTGGGTAAGGAAAGACAGTCATTTAAATGTCTCCAGTCCTACCAAACCTTGGGGAGGAGCCTGCATAGAGGCAGGAGGGACTGAACTGGTAGAGTCACCTGAGAGTGTGTCCCAGGTATCAGGGGCCACTGAGCTACTCGTAGGCTCACCTGAGGAGCCGGATGACCTAGTCACCCTCCAGCACTGATGTAGCCAGTCCCTGGTCAGATACCACTGGGTATGGGATGTACAACTAATTCTGATGACCCTAAATTAGTAAAATAACTATGTACTCTTCCTTCATTAAATATCTTTGATTAAATCACCCGTCAAGTTCTGTGCCATAATTTTTCTTGGTAAGGAAATTTTAGTGAAAAATTAAATATCTTCAATAAGCACAATTATTCAAGTTAACTGCATCTCATTTTTTTTCTTTTTTTCTTTTAATTGAAACAAATTAAACTGTAAGTACTTAAAATGAATGTTTGTTCAGTTTTGACATACACATTCATTCCTGAAAATAGCATACTAAAATAGATCTGTCACCTCTGATGATGCCCCTGTCTACTTTGTGACCCTTCCTCCCTCAGTTCCCTTTTTCACCTGACTTGCTGTAACCAGACACCCCCTGAAATGCTTATTTTCTCTATAGTTTCTTCTAGAAGTTTACATAAAGGGAATCAAATAACTATGTGCTATCTTTTAGTGATGATTTTCATTAGCATATTATTTTAAGATTCATTACAGTTGATAGATTTGTAATTTATTATTTTTATTGCTGAATAATATTTCTTGTGCATCAAATGTTGGTTAGCACTGGGTTATTTCCTGTTTGGGTCTACTAACATTAAGCTGAACATTAATAAACCAGTTTTGAATGGACATAGACTATCATTTCTAATGGCTATTTACATAAGAGTGAGTGGCAGGATCAAAAGTAAGTACGTGGTCAGCACTTTAAGAAACTGTTTTCTTTCCAAGTTATTGTACCATATTTCACTTTTACAAACAGTGTATGAGGGTTTGAATTACTCCACAGACCCTTATATTGGTTGGATATTTTATCTTTAGAATTCTGGTAGATCTGGTCAACTTTTGTTATGACCATTTTTGTGAACTTAACCTTCCACTGGGGGTGCAGTGATAATTTGGAGACTTTAATTTGCATTTACTTGATCACTCAGAATGTTCTGCATCTAATCATGTCTGTACTTTTATCTGGTGAAGTAGTTAAAATATTTTGCCCAATTTTTAAATTTGGATTTTTTTTGGCACATTATCGAGACTTTGAAAATATTTTACATATTTTGATTTCCATTCTTTATCAGATATAATTTTTAGAAGTATTTTCTCCCCATGTGTTTTATGTCTTATTCTTTTAAATGTATTATTAAAAAAAATCATGCTGTCCGATTTTCTGTACCTCAGTGCTTATGCTTTTATAAGAAACCTTTGCTTAACTCAAGACTTCAGGATTTTATCCCGTATGTTCTTCTAAAAATTTAGGATTTTTAAGACTCTTTACTATTTGTACATTTTATATTCAGGGCAATATTTGGCTGGAAGTTTATTTTGGTGACTATGGGTATTTAGTTCCTCAATATCCTTTGCAGAAAGACTGTATTTTTCCCCAGTGATTGCCCTCGCTCTTATATGAAGTATCAAGGTCTACACAGTGTGGATCTATTTAGGGGCTCTGTTCTGTTCCATTGATTTATTTTTTGATCTTTATTCTAACATGAGTTTGGCTTGATAACATAGTTCTATGATCAACACACACATTAGGGAAAGATTCATCTAGTACTCTTGTCAAAGCTGCTATTGTTATTACAGTTTAATTGTATTACCCTCAAAAAACTAGAATCAGGGCCTCCCCTGGCGGCGCAGTGGTTGGGCGCTGGGTTGCGAGGCTGCCTGCAGGTCCTGTTCAATCCCCGGCCACTGGCAAGGGTCCCACAAAAAAAAAAAAAAAAAAAAACCCAAAAAACTAGAATCAGTTAATTTTCACCAAAATAAAAAAAGAAAAACTGGAAAGCCTTTTTTGGGGTTGCCGTTCTTATCATTGATGCTTTTGATTCAGAAAACATTCATTTTTATATTTACCAATATTATGAAAATTTGTATTGGTCTTGAAATTATTGTGAATTTTCAAGTATACTCATATAATCACTACCTTGCTTCTAGAGCAATACCCTTGTGATTTCCCTTTATGTAAGTCCGCTATAATTGTTAGTTTTTCTACAAATTATTTTATAATCACTTTTGTAGAATATATTCCATGTTGATAGAGATTACTGAAAAACAGTTTTATTATATAAAGACTCCTTTCTTTGTCTTCTGATTTCCAACAACCTTGTGTTGCTGTTAATTACTTAAAAGCTAATTCTTGAGGCTCAGTTTGGTGCTGATTGGGCGCATTCCGTGTCCGTCACTTTTGAACCTCACCTCTTCCTGAAAATATGGTTAAGTCCAATCTTCCAGCTCTTAAAGTACATGAACAACCGGGAAGGTTCCAAATCAGCACATTCTAATCACACCTGAAGCTCGATAATATTAAGAAAATAATATAATAATATAATATTTGTTCACATGAGTGAGTTAAAGACAGAAAATTGGGGAGGAATGAAATAGCTGTAGGAAAATTAGGAGCATTTCTTCACCGTAATAGTAACATTCATTTTATATAGAGATATCATATAAATATTTACCTCTGTTTATTTATGTGAATGTATCCTATTGTTTATGTCACATGTATTATTTTCATATTGCAAAGGTAAGGTATTGACTGTAAAATACACACTCCCATTTTTATACAATTTATGCACACACTGCACCTAACTGTTGCACTCATAAAGTCATAATCATGGCTTATTGTGTTTTTCTGACCCATCCCTTTTGTGTTTCTGTGTAACATGCATGCACAAAGTGGATTCATTTGAAATGAAATTTTACATGGGTGTATATCCGTTATTACTACGACTGGAAGAATATATAGAATACTTCAAGTACCCCAGAAGGTTTCTGTTTTAGAAAGCTCAAAAATGACTCACAATTAACGGAAAAATTTCAAAATTGCATCATTGTACATATTTATTAAGGCAGGTCAACCCATTTAAACTCAACCTAAAAGGAAATGAAGTTATGAGTTATCCAGAGTTTATTATGGGACTGTCAGAGTTCTAAGAAATGGCAATGCAATTTATGTTAGCAGAATTTTTTTGATATTCTTTCCATCTCCCTCCCTCCATTGACTGTGAGCAGCCAAGGGTAGAAAGGCCAGGATTTCATGGAGTTGGTGGGACTGCAGGACTTTCCTTTTTCAATTCTGCCAGTTCCCATCCTCCCTACTCTCCGACACTAAGACCTGTGCATGTTGCAATCAGGCATCAGTATTCCGAGAACTGTTAAGACAATGTCAGAATAATTCAGGCAGTTTGGTTGATGAAAGCTGGTGTCTGTCAGCAGAGTGAGTGATCATTGACATGATCATCTTGAGTCTTTTGACATAAGGGACTTCGCCCGTTTAACCAGTGTTTCCAGGGCACGTTTCATGTCTCTGTTTCTCAGGCTGTAGATGAAGGGGTTCAGCATAGGGGTGACTATCATATACATCACAGAAGCAGTTATATTTTTATCATTCGAGGTGGATGATGAGAAAAAGTAAACTTCAACAATGGTCCCATAGTATAAAGACACAACGAGGAGGTGGGAGCCACAGGTAGAAAGAACTTTGAGGAATTTCTTAGCTGAGGGGTCTCTCAGGACAGTGGTCCAAATCCGGATATAGGAGCCCAAGATGCCACTCAATGGAACGATGATAATCATCCCTCCCTCAATGAAAATGACCAACTCATTGAGGGAGATGTCTGAGCAGCTCATCTTCAGGAGTGTAGTGAGGTCACAGAATAAGTGGGGGATGGTATTGTTACCACAATAGGACAGTGGGGCCAAGAGCAGGGTGTGCAATAGAGAGTGGAGACTGCAGAAAAAAAAAGACCCAGCTACTAAGGAGACACACAGCTGCTGCCTCATGATGGTGGTGTAGTGGAGGGGCTGACAGATGGCCACGTACCTGTCATAGGCCATCACTGCAAGAAGGAAATTGTCAAGACAACCAAACAATATGAAAAAATACATCTGGGAGATGCACCCTTCATATGGGATGGACTTGTGATTAGTATGCATGATCATCAACATCTTAGGGACAGTGACAGATGAGAAGCAGACATCAGTGAGGGCCAGGTGGCTGAGGAAGAAGTACATGGGGGTGTGGAGGCGGGAGTCCAGCCTGATGAGCAGGATGATGAGCAGGTTCCCCAGCACTGTGGTCAGGTACATGCCCAGGAACAGGGCGAAGAATAGGCCCCGCTGCTCTGGACGGATGGGGAGCCCCAGGAGGAGGAACTCGGACACGCTGCTCTGGTTCTCCCACCTCATGTTACTCATGTGTCTGCTGGGAAAGAAGGAAAAGGGCAGAGGTAGACATCTTAGAAGTAGCCATAAAAATATAACAATGTCCTCTTTACATGAGGTAGTTAATTTTTAACTAGACCTCTGTTTTTGCTTGCCACAGTCTCTCACACTAGAGCTTCCGTGGGTCATTACACCCTCACTATATCCAACACTGTTGCCTTCCATGAAATCAGAGTATGTTTTCTTTATTCCACAATTATTATTCAATGTCAGCCTTGTCCCAGGGAAGACAGAAAGGCACTGGACAAGAAATGCAAAATTTTAACATGCAAGGATTTTGCATGGTATATCATGCTAATCAAAAGTCAAACTTGAATGACATAGCAAAATTACGAGAGAAGCATGACACAGACTTCAGTAATTCCCTATTTAAAATACAATAACTCCCTAAATTGTAATAGCAGTGCTAAGAATTTGTGACAGTCTTACTGTGAAAAGGCAGAATCCTTACTTATTAGACATATTTAATATTCCCTTTTAAGACAGTGTCGACTCAGGTGTCCCAAACCAGCCTTAATAATGTCAAAAATGTATCACTAACATGCTATACCTGACATTCTGCCTAAGGTTTTACATACACTTTCTACTTGAAACCTCATATAGCAAAATGAACTAGCACTATAATATCTGTTTTAACTATGAGGAGCAAAATATACATTTTCAGTTTGTGCAAAGTTACATACTCTTAAGTATAGCAAATGATTGACAACATAAATCTGAGAGAATCCCTCTGCATGAATAGCATATCCCTCCTAAGAGTAGAGAGTGTCTCTCTAAAAAATCTCTGAGTGACCATTTATCACTCTGTTGGTCTGAGAGTTATCAACCACCTTTACCATTGTACAATTCACAAAGGGCTCTCATTTTAATTTTCTTTTTTTTTTAAGATTTAGTTATTTATACGTAGCTGGGGTACAGGCCAGAGGCATGGGAGGATGAGAGGATTCACCAGAGACATTGCGGGGAGCAGAACAGGCAGATGCACCAAAAGCACTGCTGAGGGGAGCAGCAGGCAAGGCAAGAGAGGTCTGCCACGCCATGTAGGTATCTCCAGGGCTGGCCGGGAATTGAAGCCACACTGCAGAGGCTGTGGACAGCTTTACAGCACTGTGCTCAACCTGCTGCACCATTGGAGAGGCTGTCTTATTTTAATTTTCAAAAGGTGGAAATATATCTAGAGATTGTATGATACATTAGGAAAATACTGTTTCTTCATTTCATAAATGACATGAAACAACAACCCAATATGTAGATGACCACAGGCAGAGTCCAGGCTCAACATTTCTTTGGCAGTGAGGTTAGAGGTTAGTATTACACATACACACACACACACACACACACACACACACACACACACGGTCATACGTTAAGGAAGGAATCTTGACCTACTCACTCAAGTAGCAGAGCAGGACAGCAAGGCCTCCTCATGGACCATGATTTTGCTCAGGGCTCTCCTTATCTTGGTTCACGGCCACTGAGATGACAGTGTCTGGACCCCCATGTGGAGGCCTGGATGCCCACTGACGTGTGCTGTGCCAGCCTTACTGAGAAAACAAAAACAAGCAGGAAACAACTGGACCAACCGGGTCCTTGATTAGGGAAGGGCTTGTGAGGAAGGTGCAGGGTCCCGAGCCCTGGGTCTATCAGGCCATGTGCTCCAGGTTTGTGAGTGTCATCCTGGTACCTTTTTTCTTGTACAACTACCCGTGTTGCCTTAAAAGTGATGGAGAAACATCCATGACACAAATTTTGATCTGTCAAATATGATAAGAGTCCTCGTGTTTACTGAGCACAAATCATGAACCAGGCCTGGTGCTGGAGAGTGTGTGTGTTGCCTTATTTAGTCCTCAAAACAGCACTGTGTGTGGGAGTAGTTACCCCTCCTTTCCCAGGGAGGGAGCTGAATGCCAGAGAGCAAACATGTAAGGACCAGTGGACCTCCTGCAGACACGGAGGCCCCATCTATTAGTATGTGACACCAGCCCAGTGGGGGAGACCTTCCTCTCAATGTAGAGCATGACCCCTGTGGATGGCCACTATAGTGTAATGAGGGAGGCATCTTGGCCCTATGCAGTGGAGGAACCATCCCATAAATACCGCCTGTATATAAACATCAAGAAACACACACACACACACACACACACACGCATGCACACTAAACCTTGGTGTAACATGCATATATAATCAAAGAAAATACAAGATTACACCTGACACTTGACTCTTAACAATTTCGAGTCCTCTTTACCCTGTTTGTTGCTCATGGATAAATGCAGGAACCTCCTGCTCCATAGCGGGGAGCACATCTTCTCTACTTACATCTGCAACTCTTTACTTACCTGTGATGAGTAGCCAGAAGGAAAAGTGTGGAAATTATGGAGAGGGCAGAGCAGATTTTGAGATGAAAGGATTTAAAGAGAGACTGCAGATCACTTAGCAGTGGTCCCCTTGTGCTTAATGGGGGCCCAGCTGGTGCTTGAGCCCAGGTGGTGTCATTTATCTCTCCCCAATTCTTCCTCTCTTAGGTCTATTTCCCTTCGCCCCTCTCTCTTTATCTTACTGTTTCTGATCTCTTCACTTCTGTCTTCTCTCTTTTTTCTCTTCCCTCTTCTCCCCGTCTCTCATCAGAGACACAGCAATCACACACAGAAACATCCATCCACTCCCCCACACACAGATCTGTATGGAGGGCACATCTGACCTCCAAGCACAGAGACACATTCCGCTCACCTAGAATCCCCCACCCACTCTGGCCTGTCTCATTCCTTCTTACATCAGGCACCTTCTAATCAGTGTCTGAGTCCTCGGCTGCTGTTGGAAAGACCAGCAACAAATAGTGAGAAGACATCCTCTGTGAGTCCATCGCCTCCTGAGCTTCTTTGTTCTTGATGCCAGAGAACAGCCAAGAGGACACGACTTTATAAACCACTGAGAGGATAAGGACAAGGTCCCTGAGCTTCTGGTTTAGGAAAGACAACCCTTAATTGTCTCTAGTTCCTGCCCGACCTTGGGGAGGAGCCTGCATAGAGGCTGGAAGGACTTTGCTGGTGGAGTCACCTGAGAGGGTGTCCCAGGTGTCAGGGGACCCTGTGCTCCTCTCTGCCTGTAGTTCTAACCACGTAGCCGCTGGCATGATGTCCTCCAAGGCCAGTGTAACCAATGCTCTGGGCTTTCAGTCACCCATTGTTGACCCTAAATAAATAACTTCTCTCAGCCTTGTGTTACCTGTTATAAATGCAGATACTAATGGTATTAATATACATGTTTTAAGGCTGTATGAAATCATTCATGATAAAGCATCAAGTGCACATTAAATGTCAACTCCTATGCCATTATCTTTGTGTATTCCGGCAAAGATAAACATATCTATAATCTTGAATAAATATCTTGATGTTACATTATTGATGGTTTTTGAATGACTCAATCAGTTATAAATTTGTTTTCAAATTTCAATTTTTCAAGACCTGCTTCTCCTTGAAAAGACCTAAGCTCCCCCCACAGAACAATACAACCCTGTGATACACAGTTCAGTACATCAGCCAGCACATGTGTCCCCAGGTAAACATGTAAAGGGACACCCCAGGCTGCATGGCTCTGTGCTCCTCTGGACACTTAAGAAAGTGGCCATTAGTGCAGGACCCTTCTCAAGGTTCTCTCCTATATAGCTTGCCCACATCAGTCCATACCCCTCTTTTTTGTTAATCATATAATGTGCCCTACAGCTGGGGACACGTTGCTTTCCTATGTGCCCAAAGTCATGGCACCTCTTGGAGGGAGACTGTGCCACTTAACCCACTCCTCCCCCACCCACCCCTGGCCAGCACATGGCTGCACACACAGGGGGCTCCCTGGGCCTCAGACTCTTAAATGCAGCTTCTCTCGTTCAGACAGAAGGACGCCTGCGATGGCCAAGACAGGTATCTTGTCCACAAGTGGTTTTCTTTCTCCATCTTTTAATTTTTGGGTCAGGGACAGAGAGCTCATAGATACTAGGGACTTTCCTTATTTCAAGTTTCTATTTTTTTATCGAACCAGGCTGATTTATAAATTAGTCAAGTGACCAATTCTACAAAAGATCAATGAACATATTAAAAGAAATCAATTTGAATAAAATAATCACAGTATAATATTTCTGCCAGTTGCCAAAACCATAAATTGCTACTATTTGTTCATTAAATATGTTTGATAAAAATCTCCTATATTGGTATCTGTACCTAAACTTTACTTTGTAAGGATATTTTAATGAAAAATTAAATTTCTCTAATTGGTATCAGACTTTTCAAGTTAACTACATCTCATTCTTTTAAATTGTTTGTTTATAATTGACACACATTAAAGTGTATATTTAAAATGCACATTTTGTTTAGTTTTGACATACACATTCATTTTTGATAGCATCATGTGACTAGAGATACCACCCAACACCTGTGAAGAGGGTCCTGTCCCACCTGTGACCCCTCCTGCTTCACCGCCGTTTTTACCTCATTCGCTGTAGCCTGACAACCCCTGACTTGTGGCTAACGCTGGGTCATTTTCCCCTTGGAGCTATTAATATTACGCCAAATTTATATCTCTGTGTCTATGTTGAATGGACATAGACACATTTCTGAAGGGTTCTGACCTAAGAGCATGATCAAATGACACGTGGACAGTCAACATTTTAAGAAAGTTGTCATGTCATTTTCACTCTCAAACTGTGTATGACCAATATATACTTAGATTGGGCAGTGTCTCAACAATCTAGTAGATCTTGTCAACTTTTGTTAGGCCAGTTTTGTGAATTTACCATTCCACTGAGAGTGCAGTGATGACACTTTGGGATTTTAATTTGCATTTACTTGATCTTTAATAATGTGGAGCAGCTAATCATGTCTGCATATTTATTTGGTGAAGCATTTGTTCAAATCTTTTGCCCAATTTGGAAACTAATTTTTATAAACAAGTTGAGATTTTGAAAGATTTTTTTACATATTTTGATTTCAAGAATTTCATCAGATAGATTACTTAGAAGTATTTTCTCCCCATGTGTTTTATAGTCTCATTCTTTTAAAAGTGCTTCTCAGAAAAGCATGATGAAGTCCAATTTTCAGTACCGTCTACTCTGAATTGCAGTGATTGTGCTTTTATAAGAAACCTTTGCGTAACCCATGAGTGCAGGATTTTATCCCATATGTTCTAAAAATTTTATAATGTAAGTCTTTATATTTAAGACTATTTTCTGTTTTATACTTTTATATTTTATATTCAGGGCCAAATTTGTTGGAAGTTCGTTTTGGTGATTCTGGGTATCAGTTCCTCAATCTCTTTTGCAGTAAGACTGTATTTATCCACTGATTTCCCTTGCTCCTCTGTGATGTTATTACAATATTCAGATCAAGACTTTTGACATAAGGAACTTAGCCCGATTCACAAGTGTTTCCAGGGCATGTTGCATGTCTCTGTTTCTCAGGCTGTAGATGAGGGGTTCAGCATGGGGGTGACTACCATAAACATTACAGACGCAATTATGTTTTTATCACTGGAGGTGGATGATGAGGAGAAAAAGTAAACTTCTGTAGCAGTCCCATAGTACAAAGACATAACGAAGAGGTGGGAGCACCCGGTAGAAAGGACTTTGAAGAATTTCTTAGCAGAGGGGTCTCTCAGGACAGCGGTCCATATCCCAATATAGGAGCCCAAGATGCCACTCAATGGTAGGATGACGAGTGTTCCTCCCTCAGTGAGGATTAACAACACATTGAGGGAGACATCTGATTTGCTCATCTTCAGGAGTGCAGAGATGTCACAGAAAAACTGGGGGATGCTATTGTCACTACAGAAGGACTGTCGGGCCAAGAGCAGAGTGTGCAAAAGAGAGTGGGGGCTGCAAAAGAAAAAGGATCCGGCTACTAAGGAGACACACAGCTCCTGCCTCATGATGGTAGTGTAGTGGAAGGGCTGACAGATGGCCACGTACCTGTCATAGGCCATCACTGCAAGATGAAAATTATCAAGACAACCAAACAATATGAAAAAATACATCTGGGAAATGCACGCTGCATAGAGAATGGACTTCAGATTAGTCTGCATGTTCCACAGAAGCTTTGGGACAGTGACAGATGAGCAGGACACATCAGTGAGGGCCAAGTGGCTGAGGAAGAAGTACATGCGGGTGTGGAGGCACTAGTCCAGCCTGATGAGCAGGATGATGAGCAGTTTCCCCAGCACTGTGGTCAGGTACATGCCCAGGAACAGGGTGAAGAACAGGCCCTGCTGCTCTGGATGGATGGGGAGCCCCATGAGGAGGAACTCAGACACACTGCACTGGTTCTCCCACCTCATGCTGCTCATGTCTATGCTGGGAATGAAGGTATCAGGGAAACGCAGGAGGCCTGTAATTAGCGACAAGACTGTAGGGATGTCCTTATTACATGATGGTGTTAATTTTTAACTAGTCCTCTGTTTATTGCTTATACTTGTTGATACTTGAAAACCAACCTATCATGTCTGAGCTCCCATGGTACTTGATACCCTCACAAAATAACAAGATTTCCTTCCATGTTACCATAGGGCATTTTTCTTTATCCTATGGGTATGTATTGATTATAACCTAGTTCCAAGCACAGAGGCATTACAATAAAAAGGAAATTCAGTGTCTACATATAAGGAGTTTATATCTTTATATCACCCCAGGTCAAACATCCATAACTGCATGATTTGCCTCCATCATGGGATAGGCAACCACAGACACACAGGACATTTCCTCTTAAAAAGTTGAGAATCATTCTAAGTTGGCATAGAGTAGCTAATTGTTTGTTTCAGGATTACAGCAAAATTGGCAGAATCCTTACTGATCAAATATATTTAATATCCCTTGGCACCCAAAGTCGACCCACGGTCCCAAGCAGAGATTAATAATAGTGTATAATATTTGTCATTAACACATTACATGTAGGCAGTATAGCAGAGGGCTTACACACACTTTGTATTAAGTTTCACCATTGCCCTAATTAACCAGTATTATCACACCCATTTTAACAATGAGAAACAAAATAAACATTTCCCTATGTGCAAAGGAGTATCACTAATAAGTAAAAGCAGTGAAATGACTGTATGTGTCTAACCAGAATACACCACTCAGCAAAGATGTCATAGCCCAAATTGGGCAAGCTTTGTGACCTCATTTGTCACTCCTTGGCCCAATAGTTTTCAGTCATATTGATGTGTAAAATAAAGTGCTTTCCCACAAAAAGTTGATACATAGCCAGTTGTTGATGGTACATTAAGAAAATATTCCCTTCATTTCATAAATATGGTAAAATTCAGGAAAAAAGATATAATGACCAATGATGTTGCTGAGTTCACTGATGGTAGTTTCCAGAGTCACTCTTCCTTTGGCCATGAGTTGGAGGTTAGGATCACACACACACACACATACACACACACACACGCACATACACAGAGAGAGAGAGAGACAGAGGCTGAAGGTTTCTGACTCACTCAAGTAGCAGAGTAGACAGCAAGGCCTCCTCAGGGACCATGAACTTGCAGAGGACTCTGCTTATCTTGGTTCATGGCCACTGAGAGGACAGTGTCTGGACCCCCATGTGGAGGCCTGGCTGCCCGCTGACATGTGCTGTGTCAGCCTCACTGAGAGACAGAGGAAACAAGCAGGAACCACCTGGGCCAATCAGGACATTGATTTGGTGGAGGTGGGGGATGATTTGTGAGGAAGGCACTGGGTCCAGAGCCATAGAAGGATCAGGTCTGTTTGCTCCAGGTTGTGTGAGGTGTGCAGGGACTGCTTTTCTATCCTTCTCCTAATCCTGCACAGACAAGCAGTGAGGTAGGATCTTCCCAACTGACACTGGCTTTGAAAGGATAATAAGAATCCTCTTTACTGAGCACCACTCATGAACCAGGTGCTGGATGGTGTATGATCATTGCCTCTTTTAGTCCTTAAAACAGTACTGTATGTGGGGGTAGTTACCCTTCCTTTCCAAGGGAGGGATCTGAATGTCAGAGAGCAAACACAAGGACCTGATGAGGACTGGGCTCCAATGGGACCCACCGTCAGGACTGAGGTCCCATCCATTAGTGTGTGACATTGCCCAGTGATGGGGATGCAAGTGACCCTTCCTCTCAATGCAGAGCATGACTATTGTGGATGGCCACTAAGGTGTCAGTAGTGAGGGAGGCATGTGGGACCCATGCAGTGGCACAGACCTCCCAAAACACCACCTGTATATAAAGAGCAACACACAGACTAAACCTTGGAGTGATGTGCACATGTAACCTTACAGAAAACACAAGATCACACCTAACGCTGACTCCATAACAGTTTCAGATCCTCCCTCCCCTGCTGCTTGTGGATAAAAGCAGGAGCCTCCTGCACCAGAGCAGGGAGTGCATCTTCTACTCTGCCCTGTGCAATCTCTTTACTTACCTGTGCTGAGTAACCAGAGGTGAACGTGGGGAGTGATAGAGGAGAGAGGGCAGATGTTTGAGATCATAGGCCTGACGAAGACACTGCAGGTCACACTCAGCAGTGGTCCCCACTTGCGTAATGGGGGATGAGTTGGTGCTTGAGTGTGGGCCAAAGAGAGGAAAAGAGTCAGGATGTGACAATTATCTCTCTCCAGCTCTTCCTGTCTTCTATTTCCCTTTCCACCACTCCACCTTTGTCTTACTGTTCCTCATCTCTTCTGTTTTCTCTCTTCTCTTCTACCCCTCGCTCATCAGAGACACAGCAGTCACAGACAAACATTCACCCTCCTCCATCACACACAGACATACATGAAGGGCACATGCTGACCTCTGAGCATTGAGACACACTCCGCTCACCTAAAATTCTCTACCCACTCTGGCCTGTGTCATTCCTTCTTACATCAGGAACCTTCTAATCATTGTCTGAGTCCTTGGCTGCTTTTGGGAAGACCAACAACAAATAGTGAGAAGACATCCTCTGTGAGTCCAGCACCTCCTGAGCTTCTTTGTTCTTGACACCAGAGAACAGCCAGGAGGACACGACTTTATAAACCACTGAGAAGACAAGGACAAGGTCCCTGAGCTCCTGGTTAAGGAAAGACAGTCACTTAATTGTCTCTAGTTTCTGCCAAACCCAAGGGAGGAGCCTGCATAGAGGCTGGAGGGACTGAGCTGGTGGAGTCACCTGAGAGTGTGTCCCAGGTATCCGGGGCCCCTGGGTTGTTCATAGTCTTTCCTGAGGAGCTGGATGACCTAGTCCCCTCCAGTACTGATGAAGCCAGTGCCTGGTCAGACAGCACAGGGTGTTGGGCTCTACAAGTAATTCTGATGACCCTAAATTCAGTAAAATAGTGAGGTACTCTCTCTTCATTAAATATGTTTTATAGAATCACCCATGAAGTTCCGTGCCTTAACTTTTCTTTGTAAGGAAATTTTAATCAAAAATTAAATATCTTCAATAAGCACAGGACTGTTCAAGTTAACTACATCTCAGTCTTTTTTCTTTTTTAATAATCAAAACAAATTAAAATGTATATATTTAACATGTACAATTTGTTCAGTTTTGACATACACATTATTCCTAAAAGCAGCATAATAAAATAGAGCTGTCACCTCTGACGATGCCCCTGTCTGCTTTGTGACCCCTCCTCCTACTGTTCCCCTTTTTCGCCTGAATCACTGTAACCAAACACCCCCTCAAATGCTTATTTTCACTGTAATTTCTTCTTCTAGAAGTTTATATAAAGGCAATCAACACTATGTGCTATCTTTTAGTGATGATTTTCATTAGCATATTATTTTAAGATTAAGTTGATATTCTATAATTTATTATTTTTATTGCTGAATAATATTTCTTGTGTATCAAATGTTAGTTAGCACTGCGTTATTTCCTGTTTGGGTCTACTAATATTAAGCTGAACATTAATAAACCAGTTTTGAATGGACATAGACTTTCATTTCTAATGGCTATTTACATAAGAGTGAGTGGCTGGATCAAACATATGTGGTCAATACTTTAGGAAACTGCTTTCTTTCCAAGTTGTATCATTTTTCTCTCTCACAAACAGTGTATGAGGGTTTGAATTCCCCCAAGACCCTTATATTGGTCAGTTTTTAAATTTAAAACTCTAGTAGAGCTGGTCAACTTTTGTTATGACCAGTTTTTTAAATTTAACCTTCCACTGGGAGTGCAGTCATAATTTTGGGATTTTAATTTGCATTCACTTTATCACTCATAATGTTTTGCATCTAATCATGTCTGAACATTTATCTGGTGAAGTAGTTGTTAAAATATTTTGCCCAATTTTTAAATTTGGATTTTTTTTGCACATTACTGAGTCTTTAAATTTTTTTTACATATTTTGATTTCCAGTACTTTATCAGATATGTATGTATATATTAAAGATTTCTTTATCTATGTATACAAGAACTGCAGTATAGGCTAGGGGTGTGGGGTGTGAGTGCATTCACCAGAGACAGAGTGGGGAATAGAACAGGTGGATAGACTGAAATACACTGCTGAGGGGAGCAGTTTGAGTCATATATTTTTAGAAGTATTTTCTCCCCAGGTGTTTTATGTCTTATTCTTTTAAATGTATTATTAAAAAAATTGTGCTGAAGTCCAATTTTCTGTACCTCAGTGCTTATGCTTTTATAAGAAACCTTTGCTTAACTCAAGATCTCAGGAATTTATCCCATATGTTCTTCTAAAAATACAGGATTTTTAAGACTTTTCTGTTTGTACCTTTTATATTCAGGGCAAGATTTAGCTGCAAGCTCATTTTGGTAACTGTGAGTATTTAGGTTCTCAACGTCCTTTGCAAAAAGACTGGATTTCCATCACTGATTGCCCTGGCTCCTCTGCGAAGTATCAAGGTCTACACAGTATGGATCTGTTTATGGGCTCTGTTCTGTTCTATTGACCTATTTTTCATCTTTATTCTAACATGAGTCTGACTTGATTACATAGTTCTATGATCAGCTCATACATTAGGGAAAGATTCATCTAGTCCCCTTGTCAAAGCTGCTTTTGCTATTCCAGTTTATTTGCATTGCCCTCAAAAAACTAGAATCAGTTACTTTTCATCAAAAAAAAAAAAAAAAGGAAAAACTGGAAAGCTTTTTATGGGGTTGCAGTTCTTATCATCGATGCTTTTGATTCAGAAAACATTCAGTTTTATATTTACCAATATTATGAAAATTTCTATTAGTCCTCCATTTGTGAATTTTCAAGTATACTCATATAATCACTACCTTATATCTAGAGTGTTACCCTTTTGTATAAGTCTGCTAGAATTTTGTTATTTGTTTTTCTACAAATTTCTTTATTTCATATTCACTTTTGAAGAATGTATTCGGTATTGATAGAGATTACTGAAAAATATCTTTACCGTATGTAGATTCTTTACTTTGTCTTCTGATTTCCAGCATCCTTGTGTTGCTATTATTATAAGCTAATTCTCGTGGCTTAGTTTGGTAATAATTGGGCTCATTCAGCCTATCATTTTAGACCTTCACCTCTTCCTAAAATTTTGGTTGAGTTCACTCTTCCAGTTTTTCTAGCATATGAATAAGGATGGTTTCCAAATCAGCACATTGTAATCACCCCCACACCTATGCACCTGAGGCTTGATAGTAATTTAAGAAGAGTAAAGCTCTTTTATGGAAAAGGAAAAGAGAGAAAATTAGGGAGGTATGAAAAAAGCAAGCTGAAAAATTTGGAGCTTTTCTTCACCAGAATGACATTCATTTTATATAGAATGTTTACCTCTGTATATTATTGTTTATGTCTTACATGTATATATATGTTATTTTCATATTGCAAAGGTCACATATATTAATGGTAAAACACACACTCCCCATTTTATACATTTATGTACACACATCACCATAACTGTTGTACTCATGAAATCATGGTTTATATTGTTTTTTTCTTACCCCTCCCTTATTGTATTATTGTCTAACATGGGTGCAGAGTGCATTCATTTGAAATATATAGCCTGATGAATTTTTACATGGGTGTATATATCTATTGTTACTGCTAGTGTTAAGGTAGAGAATATTTCAAGCACCCCAGAAAATTGCCTTTTTAGAAAGAATTGCCTACTTTTCTAAAAATAAAAATGTTGTCTTGCAGGATGGCAGGGTTGGGAGAGGCAATGGGCAGAGGAAAGACAACTCAAAGTCCAATTAGAGAGAGAGAGAGAGAGAGAGAGAAAGTTCTAGAGAGGCTCATACCTCAGGAGTGCAGCATCTTTTTAGGGCAGTCTCATATATATTGAAGATCAGGTACAGAGAAGTTGGGCAGGTGCATGGAGGAATGTACATGCTGGGGATGTGTATCGGGATGCATAATTGTCTGGCACAAGCTAGGGGGGAGAAATAGGGGCTGTTGCCTGGAGGCCTCCATTATTCCTGCTGATCAAAATATCCTATCTCTAATTTCTACTCAGACTTATCTTTTTGTTAAGATAGTGTAGCTGGTTATGTTAATCTGGCCATAAACTCTACTTGCTGTTCTCAGCATAATACTGGTTTCCCAGTATGTTCCTCATACCAAGACTTTTATCCTGGTGAGAAGCCCCCTGCAGGCTCTATGTTTTAATTGCCCAGGAGGAACTCTGAGTGCCAAGACAATATCCCTGAGAACAAGGGGGCTGGAGAATCTCACATTAAAGTACCTATTGATAACAGAAAACTTTCAAAATTGCATAATGTACATATTTATTAAAGGCAGGTCAACTAATATAAAAGCAACTTAAAAGCAATGAAGTTATTAGTAATCAAATGTTTATTATGGGAATATCAGAATTCTGAAAATTAGAAATTCAATTTAGTTTACCAGAATTTTTTATGGTATTCTTTCTGACTCCCTCCTTCCATGGGCTGTGATAGTGAAGGGAAGAAAGGCAGTGATTTCACGAAGTTGGTGGGACTGAAGGACTTTCCATCCTCATTCCTGCCAATTCATGTCTTCCCTTCTTTTCAATCCAAGACCTGTGATGTAGCAATCAGGCATCACCTACTTCAAGAATCGTTAAGAAAATGTCAGAATCGTTGAGGCAGTCTGGTTGATGAAAGTTGGTGTATGTCAACAGTGGCTATTTCATGTTTATCTTGAATCTTTATACATAAAGAACTTAGTCTGATTAACCAGTGTTTCCAGGGCACATTTCATATATCTGTTTTTCAGGCTGTAGATGAAGGGGTTCAGCATGGGGGTGACTACCATGTATATCACAGAACCAGTTAGGCTTTTATCACTGGAGGTGGATGATGAGAAAAATAAGTAAACTTCCTCAATGGTCCCATGGAATAAAGATACAACGAGGAAGTGGGAGCCACAGGTAGAAAGGACTCTGAAGAATTTCTTATCAGAGGGCTCTCTCAGGATGGTGGTCTAAATCCAGATATACGAGCCTAAGACACCACTCAAAGGAACTGTGAAATCACCTCCTCCTCCCCCCACCCCCAGTGAAGAGGATCAACTATTGAGGGAATTGTCTGAGCTGCTTATATTTAGGAGAATAAGTGGGGGATGGTAATGTCACCACAGAAGGACAGCTGGGCCAAGAGCAGGGTGTGCAATGGAGAGTAGAGAAAGCAAAAGAGCCAGGACCCAGCTACTAAGGAGACAAACAACTCTCCTGCCTCATGATAGTGTTGTAGTGGAGGGGCTGACAGAGGGTCATGTACCTATCATAGGCCATCACTGCAAGAAGGATATTGTCAAGACAACCAAACAATAAGAAAAAATATGCCTGGGAAAGGCACCCTGCATAGGGGACAGACCTCTGATTAGGGTGCATGTTTCTCAGCATCTTTAGGACAGTGACAGATGAGAGACACACATCAGTGAAGGCCAAGTGGCTGAGGAAGAAGTACATGGGGGTGTGGAGGCGGGAGTCCAGCCTGATGAGCAGGATGATAAGCAGGTTCCCCAGCACCGTGGTCAGGTACATGCCCAGGAACAGAGTGAAGAACAGGCCCCACTGCTCTGGAAGGATGTGGAGCCCCAGGAGGAGGAACTTGGACATACTGCTCTGATTCTCCCACCTCATGTTGCTCGTGTCTCTGCTGGGAATGAGGGAAACAGGGAAGAGCAGGAAGGCTGGATTAACTAAAATATTATAGCGATGTCCTTATTACATAACAGTGTTATATTTGAACTGGTCCTGTGTTTATTGCTCACACGTATTGCTGCTTGAAAACAAGTCTGTCATATCCCGGCTCTCATGGTACGTTACTCTCTCTCAAAATAACAAGATTTCCTTCCATGGAACCACAGGGCATTTTTGTTTATTTTGGAAGCATATTTTGAACTATAACCAGTTCCAGGCACCACACAAAGCACTGAGTTCGTTATAATAAACAGGAAATTAAGTCTCTGCATATAGCTAGTTTACATACTTATATCTGGACAAGCCCAATGTCAATAACTGGAATGATGTGGAAACATTATGGGAAAAGCATCTGTAGGTACACAGGAATTTTCCTCTTACAAAGGTGAGAATTCCTCTAAATTGGAATAGAAGAGTTTATGGTAAAATTGGCAGAATCCTAATGATTAAAGATATTTAATATTCCTGGGCACCTAAGGTCAACCCATTTCCCAAACAGAGATTAATAATAGTATGAAATATTTGTCACTAACACATAATATATAGGTAGCATGTTGAGGGGCTTACACAAACTTTCTATTTAAATTTCACTGTTTTCTGAAGTAACCAGTATCAATACACCCATTTTAATGTTGAGGAACACGAGACATTTCCTAGTGTGCAAAGGAGCATCTTTAATAAAAGTAGTGAAATGACAACGTGTATCTAACCAGAAGCTGTCACTCAGAACTGATGTCATAGCCCTCACTGGTCAAGCTGTGTGACCTCATTTGTCACTCATTGGTCCAAGAATTTTCAGTCATACTGATAAGTAAACAAAATGTATTTCACACAGCACTTTATGCTGGACTCTGTCAGTCATTCATTATTCATCCTAAATAAGGAAAGTCACTTCTCTCAGTGTTGTTTATCAATTATAAAGTACAGATAGTAAACATGATAGTTGCAAAGATTTTATTAAATTTTAGATATCACTCTTGCTAAAGCACATAAATGCCCAATAAATGTCAGCCCTTATTGTCATTATCTTTGCATATTCCAACAATGAGGAATATTGTCATTGATATTGATGCCAGTTCAAGTCAGTTGAGTGACTCAGTCAACTCATCATTATTTTTCAAAGCTACTTCCACAACACAACACGAGTATGTGATACAAATGTGAGGGCCTCAGCCAGTACAGTTTTACACCAGGTCAGTTTAACTTGGTAGCAGACACCCCCAGGTGGGATGGCTCCTTGCTCCTCTAGACTCTTTAGATAGTGGACATTCGTGGATGACCTTTCTCAAGGTTCTCCCTTGCGACACGTCCCAGTTTAGTCCACATCCCTAGTTTTCCTTATGCATACAATGTGCCCTAGACTGGGGACACTTTACCTTCCCATGTCTCCAACATCATGGTAGCTCTAAAAAGGAGGATGTGCCTTTAACCCTCCCCTGCCCCCCATACTCTAGGCCAGCACAGGGCTGCACACAGGGGGCTCACTGGGCATCAGACTCTGAAGTGCAGCTTCTCTAGCCCAGACAGAAGGAGCCTGCTGTCTCCAAGACATATATCTTGTCCACAAGTGGTTTTCATTCTCCATCTTTTAATTTTTGGGACAGGGACAGAGAGCTCATAGGGATCAGGGATTTTCCTTATTTTAAGTCTCTATCCTACTTTTTTTTACAAAGAACCATACTGATTTATTAATTAGTTAAATGATCACTTCTACAAAAGATCAATAAACATATTAAAAGTAAGCAATCAAGTTGAACAAAATAATCACAATATAGTTTTTCTGCCAATTGCCAAAAATCATACTAAATACGTTTGATAAATATGTTTCTGCTTTTTCCCAAGGTAGAAAAGGAACCTTGTTTAAAGTCAGTCTCGGTAAACAAAACTGGCATGTATCAGCAAAGAGAATCATGGAAAACTCCAACTTCTCTGTGCTCTATAGGCAGCCCAGATTCAATGGGACATTCACTGTTGGTCAAGCTGTAATAATATCCTTGTTCATTGGACTGTATTATTATTAACACATTCAGATAGAGTGATTTGACATAAGGAACCTAGCCCTGTTAGCAACTGTTTCCAGGGCACGTTTCATGTCTCTGTTTCTCAGGCTGTAGATGAAGGGGTTCAGCATGGGGGTGATGATCATATACATCACAGAGGCAATTACTTTTTTATTATTGGGTGTTGACGATGAGGAGAAAAAGTAAACTTCTCCAATGGTCCCATAGTATAAAGACACAACAAGGAGGTGGGAGCCACAGGTTGAAAGGACTTTGAGGAATTTCTTAGCAGAGGGGTCTCTCAGGACAGTGGTCCAAATGCGGATATAGGAGCCCAAGATGCCACTCAAAGGCAGGAGGATGAGAATTCCTCCCTCAATGAAGATGGCCAACTCATTGAGGGAGATGTCTGAGCAGCTCAAATTCAGGAGTGTAGGGAGGTCACAGAATAAGTGTGGGATGGTATTGTCACCACAGAAGGACAGTCGGGCCAAGAGCAGAGTGTGCAACAGAGAGTGAAGACTGGATAATAACCAGGACCCTGCTACTAAGGAGACACACAGCTCCTGCCTCATGATGGTGGTGTAGTGGAGGGGCTGACAGATGGCCACGTACCTGTCATAGGCCATCACTGCAAGAAGGAAATTGTCAAGACAAGCAAACAATAAGAAAAAGTATGCCTGGGAAAGGCACCCTGCATAGGGGATAGACTTGTGATTAGTCTGCATGTTCCACAGCAACTTTGGGACAGTGACAGATGAGAAGGAGACATCAGTGAAGGCCAAGTGGCTGAGGAAGAAGTACATGGGGGTGTGGAGGCGCGAGTCCAGCCTGATGAGCAGGATGATGAGCAGGTTCCCCAGCACCGTGGTCAGGTACATGCCCAGGAACAGGGCGAAGAACAGGCCCTGCTGCTCTGGATGGATGGGGAGCCCCAGGAGGAGGAACTCGGACACGCTGCTCTGGTTCTCCCACCTCATGCTGCTCATGTCTCCTGGGAAGGAAGGACAGGGTAATGAGGGAAGGCTGGAATTAGCCACATGATTAGAGTGATGTTTCCTTACATAAGGTGTTAATTTTTAACTAGTCCTCTGTTTATTACTCACACTGGTTGATGCTTGAAAACCAGTCTGTGACAGCAGGCTCTGATGGTACATGACACCCTCACAAAATAACAAGATTTCCTTCTTGGAACCAGAGGACATTTTTCTTTATCATATTAATATGTATTAGACTATACCCTAGTTCCAGGCATATACAAAGCACCCAATGCATTATAGTAAACAGGAAAATTCAGTCTCTACATTTAAGGAATTTGCATCTTTAGATCATGCCAGGTCAAAATCAATAACTGGCATGAATGGCAGCATCATGGGAGAGGCATCCCTAGGCAAACAGGACATTTCCTCTTAGAAAAGTTAGAGTCCCACTAAGTGGAATAGAATAGCTTATGATTTGTTTCAGGCTTATGGTAAAATTGCCAGCGTCCTTACTAATCAAAGACAGTTAATATTCCTGGGCACACAAGATCAACCCTTGTTGGCTTTAATAATAATGTGAAATATTTGTAATTAACACATAAGAGGTGGGCAGTATGCCAAAATGTTTACATACAGGTTGTGTTTAAATTTCACCATTGCCCTAATTAACCAGTCTCCTCACACCCATTTTAACCTTGAGGAACAAAATGTACATTTCCTGGTGTGCAAAGAGCATCACTAATAAGTTAAACTAGTGAAATGACAATGTGTGTCTCACCAGAATTTGTCACCCGGCAAAGATGTCACAGCCCTCATTAGACAAGCTGTGTGACCTCATTTGGCACTTGTTGGTCCAGCAGTTTTCAGCAATACTGATAACAAAAAGGGCTTTCAAACAACTTTAATTTACAAAAGTAGGTATATGTGTAGACACTGCATTGTCGTTAGGAAAATACTGTTCCCTTCATTCCAATAATGCACTAAAACTCAGGACAAAGACACAATGACCATTGAGGTAACTAGGTTCCCTTATGGTGGTGCTGGGATTCAGTCTTCCTTTGGCAGTGAGTTTAGAGGATTGGAACACACACATACACATACAGACACACACACACACACACACACACACACAGTCTCACACACTCAAAGCTGAAGAAGGAATCTAGACTGATTCACTCAAGAAGTGGAGCAGGACAGCAAGGCCTTCTTAGGGACCATAAACTTGCTCAGGGTTGTGCTTATCTAGGTTCATGGCCACTGGGAGGACAGTGTCTGGACCCCCATGTGGAGGCCTGGCTGCCCACTGACTTGTGCCGTGTTAGCCTCACTGAGAAAATAGGAAAGAAGCAGTAACCAACTGGACCAACAAGTGTCTTGATTGGGGCAGGGCTTGTGAGGAAGGTTCTGGGTCTGGAGCCCTAAACAGCTTAGGCTGTGTGCACCAGGTGTGTGAGTGGTGTGCAGCTACCTTTTTTCTTGTGTAACTACCTTTGCTGCCCTGAATGTGATGGAGAAACCTCCATGTTACAAATTTTGGTTTGTGGAAGTATGATAATAATCCTTGTTTACTGAACACAAATCATGAGCCAGTCCTGGTGCTGGATAGTACTGGTGCTCATTTAGTCCTCAAAACAGCACTGTGTATGCAAGTGGTTACTGCTCCTTTCCCAGGGAGGGAGCTGAATGTCAGAGAGGAAACAAGGGCCAGATGAGGAATGGTTCCCAGTGGACCTGCTGCAGGCACTGAGGATCCATCCATTAGTATGTTACACCTGCCCAGTGGGGGAGACCTGAGTGACCCTTCCTTTCAATGCAGAGCATGACCACTGTGGACAGCCAGTATAGTGTAATGAAGGAGGCATCTTGGCCCCATGCATTGGAGGAACCATCCCATAAACACCACCTGTATATAAACATCAACAAACACACACACACACTAAACCTTGGCGTGACATGCATATATAATCATAAGGAAAATACAAGATTACACCTAACACTTGACTCTAACAATTTCAAGTCCTCTCTACCCTGTTGCTCATGGATAAATGCAGGAACCTCCTGCTCCACAGCAGGGAACACATCTTCTCTACTTACATCTGCAACTCTTTACTTACCTGTGATGAGTAGCCAAAAGGAAAAGGGTGGAAGTTATGGAGAGGAAAGAGCAGATTTTGAGATGAAAGGACTGAAAAAGATCACACTTGGCAGTGGGCAGTGGTCCTCTTGTGCTTAATGGGGGCCCAGCTGGTGCTTGAACTCAGGTTGTGTCATTTATCTCTCCCCAACCCTTCCTCTCTTAGGTATTTCCCTTCCCCCCTCTCTTTATCTTACTGTTTCTGATCCTTCACAACACTTCTGTCTACTCTCTTTTTTCTTTCCCCTCTTCTCCCCGTCTCTTGTCAGAAATACAGCAATCACACACAGAAACATCTATCCACCCCATCACACACAGATCTTTATGGAGGGCACATCTGACCTCTGGGCACAGAGACACACTCTGCTCACCTAGAATCCCCCACCTGCTCATGCCTGTGTCATTCTTTGTTACAGCAGGCACCTTCTAGTCAGTGTCTGAATCCTCAGCTTTTGCTGGGAAGATCAAAAACAAAAAGTAAGAAGACGTCTTGTGTGAGTCCATAACCCCCTCAGCTTGCTGTGTCTGGTCTGTCCCTGATGCCAGAGAACAGCCAGGACATGACTTTATAAACCACTGAGAGGACAACACAAGGTCCCTGAGCTCCTGGTTAAGGAAAGACAGTCACTTAATTGTCTCTAGTTCCTGCCCGACCTTGGGGAGGAGCCTGCATAGAAGCTGGAAGGACTTTGCTGGTGGAGTCACCTGAGAGGGTGTCCCAGGTGTCAGAGGACCCTGCGCTCCTCTCTGCCTTTAGTTCCAACCAGGTAGCAGCTGGCATGATTGTTCTCCAATGCCAGTGTACCCAATGCTATGGGTTTTCAGTCACCCTTGTTGAGCCTAAATAAGTAAAGTAAGTTCTCTCAGCCTTGTGTTACCTGTTATAAATGCAGATACTAATGGTATTAATAGTCATGTTTTAGGCTGTATGAAGTCATTCATACTAAAGCATCAGGTGCACATTAAATGTCTGTTCCTCCTACATTATCCTTGTGTATTCCACCAAAGATAAACATAATCTATAATCTTGAGTAAATATAATGTTACAGTATTGATGGTTTTTAAATGACTCAATTATTAATCTATTTTCAAATTTCAATTTTTCAAGTCCTGCTTCTCCATGAGAAAGACCTAAGCTCCCCCCACAGACCAATACAACCCTGTGATGCACAGTTTAGTACATCAGCCAGCACATGTGCCCCTAGGTAAACGTGTAAAGGGACACCCCCAGGCTGGATGGCTGTGTGCTCCTCTGGACTCTTAAGAAAGTGGCCATTAGTGCAGGACCCTTCTCAAGGTTCTCCGCTACATAGCTTGCCCATATCAGTCCACGCCTCCATTTTTTGTTAAACATGTAATGTGCCCTACAACTGGGGACACGTTGCTTTCCTATGTGCCCAAAGTCATGGCACCTCTAGGAGGGAGGCCATGCCACTTAACCTTCCCCTCCCCCATTCACCCAAGGCCAGCAGAGGGCTGCACACACAGGAGGCTCCCTGGGCCTCAGACTCTGAAATGCATCTTCTCTGGTTGAGACAGAAGGACGCCTGCCATGTCTAAGACAAGTGTCCAGTCCACACGTAGTTTTCGTTTTCCATCTTTTGACTCTTGGGTCAGGGACAGAGAGCTCATAGAGACCAGGGATTTTCCTTATTTCAAGTCTCTGTCCTACTTATTTTACACAGAACCAGGCTGATTTATTAATTAGTCAATGGCCAATTCTACAATGATTAATGAAAATATTAAAAGTAAGAAATCAATTTGAATAAAATAATTGTAGTATAATTTTTCTGCCAAGTGCCAAAAATCATAAATTGCTACTACTTGTTCATGAAATATGTTCGATAAAAATCACCTGTGATTGCATCTGTACCTAAACCTTTCTTTGTAAGGAAATTTTAATGAAAAATGAAATATCTCTAAGTGGTGTTGGACTATTCAAATTAACTGCATCTCATTCTATTGCATGTTTGTTTATAATTGACACACATTGAAGTGTAGATATTTAAAATACACAATTTGTTTAGTTTTGACATATACATTCATTCCTGAAAGCATCATGTGAATCGAGATACTGCCCATCACCTGTGAAGAGAGTCCTGTCTCACCTTGACTCTCCTGCCACACCTCCATTTTTAGCTCTTTTGCTATAATCAGGCAATGCCTGATCTGTGGCTAACACTGGGTTATTTTCCCCTTGGAGCTGTTAATATTATGCCAAATTTATATCTCAGTGTTGAATGGACATAGACACATTTCTGAAGGGTTCTGACCTAAGAGTAGGATCAAATGACACGTGGACAGTCAACTTTTTAAGAAAGTTGTCATGTCATTTTCACTCTCTCAAACTGTGTATGACCAATAATGCTTAGATTGGGCAGTGTCTTAAAAATCTAGTAGATCTTTTCAATTTTTGTTAGGCCAGTTTTGTGAATTTACCATTCCACTGGGAGTGCAGTGATGATGCTTTGGGATTTTAATTTGCATTTACTTGATCTCTAATAATGTGGAGCAGCTAACCATGTCTGCATATTTATTTGGTGAAGCATTTGTTCAAATCTTTTGCTCAATTTGGAAACTAATTTTTATTCCAAGTTAAGATTTTGAAAGGCTTTTACATATTTTGGTTTCAAGTAGTTCATCAGATAGATTTCTTAGTATTTTCTCCCCATGTGTTTTATAATCTCATTCTTTTAAAAGTGCTATTCAGAAAAGCCTGATGAAGTCCTGTTTTCAGTACCTTCTGCTCTGAATTGCAGTGATTGTGCTTTTATAAGAAACCTTTGCGTAACCCATGAGCACAGGATTTTATCCCATATGTTCTAAAAATTTTATAATTTAACATTTTATATTTAAGACTATTTTCTGTTTTATACTTTTACATTTTTTATTCAGGGCCAAGTTTTTTGGAAGTTTGTTTTGGTGACTCTAGGTTTCAGTTTCTTAACATCCTTTGCAGTAAGTCTATATTTATCCACCGATTTCCTTTGCTCCTCCATGAAGTATTCGGTGTACCTAGCATGGGTCTGTTTATGGGCTGTGTTCTGTTCCATTGACCTATTTTTTCATCTTAATTCTAACACGAGACTCACTTGATTTTAATAGTCTTATTGTCAGGTCATACATTAGGGAAAGATTCATCTGGTCCTCTTAGAAAGCTACTTTTGCTATTCCAGATTGTTTGCATTTACTGCAAAAAGACTAGAATCAGCCTTTCAATTTTCACACACACAAAAAAGAGTGAAAACCTGGTATACCTTCTATGGGGTTCATTGCTGTCATTGATACTTTTGGTTCCAAAATCTTTCATTTTTATATTTACCAATATTATGAATATTTCTATTCTTCATTTCTTTGTGAATTTTTGGGATTTCTCAATAGCCACTACCTTACATATAGATTATTACCCTTGGGATTTCCATTAGTGTAAGTTTGCTAGCATTTATGTTTCTTTGTTTTTCTGCAATTTATTTCACATTTAGTTTTATTGAATATATTCCATGTAGGTAAGGATTAGTAAAATAATATATTTATTATGTAAAGATAACATTTCCTTTTCTGTTTTCCTTCATTCTTGCGACCTTCTATTGTTCATAAGCTGTTTCTCTGAGGTGTGTAACTGGGTATTTAAAGTCTCTAGTCACTCTCGACCCTTACTTCTCCCTTGAAAACGTGGTTGAGTTCACCCTTCCAACTCTTCTATTATGTTAACAACCGGGAAAGATCCCAAATCAGCACATTCTAATCACCCCCCACACCTGTGCACCTGATCTGGGTAATAAAGTAACAGGAGACCATCCGGTATTTTTCTTTTTCTTTCTGACTTATTTCACTGAGCATCATGCTCAGGGATCATCATGATCCCTTCTAGCTCCATCCATTAGAAAACCTAAATAAGAGACCAGGAAAAAGGCTAATCAATACAAAGTAAAAATCAAAATAAACAAGCAACTATAAACCAGAGACACACTACGGGGGTGGGGGGGCCGGAGGGGCAGGGAAAGGAAGGACTAGAGTCAAAATAAGGGGGGAGGTGCAATTGTATGGGGAATATAACCAAAATGAAAATGCATACATTGTGCAAAGATGAAAAAAGATGTAAGAATTATATAAAATAAAATATTTAAATAAAAATAAACTAACAGGAGAAAAGGCTTTGTTTATTATAGTTATATATTAAAAGAAAAGTCAGAAAATTGAGGAGGAACAAAAAAAGCAGGAGGAATGTTTACAAGTGTTCCTTTACCACAATAGTATTCATTTTATAGAGCAATATCAAATAAATTTTTACCTCTGTATATTTATCTGAATGCTTCATATGTATCTATATTACATGTATTATTTTCATATTGCAAAGATCACATATATTTATTATAAAACACATACACCCCTATTTATAGTTTGATGTACTCATATCACCACAACTATTCTACCCAGAAAATTGTCATCATGGTTTATTATATATTTCTCAGCCCTTCGTTTTTGTGTTGCTAACATGTTTACATGAATTCTATTTATTCAAAATGCATAGTCTCATAAAATTAATGCTATATATATATGCATAGTAACTACCACTGGAATGAGATCTAGAACATTTCTAGCACTTCAGAAAGTTACTTCTTAGAAAGAACTAAAGCACTTACTGAAAGCAAAATTTTCGAACTTGCATCAATGCATATTTATTAAAGACAAGTTAATGCATATCAACCCAACTTTAAATGAATCGAAGATAGGAGTCAATGAAAAGTTTACTATGGGAATGTCAGGTTTTTAAAAATTGCATTTTTAATTTACCTCAACAGAATTTTGTATGACACTCTTTCTAGCTCCCTCCTTCCCTTGACCATGAGGAAGCCAAGACAAAGGCAGGCTTCCCTGGTATTGGAGGGACTGAGGAGTTATCCTCATCACTTTGCCAGTTGGCATCCTAACTACTCTCCTAACTTCAAGCACTATGCATATGACAATAAAGCATCATGTATTGCAAGAATTGTTAAGAAAATATCAGAATCCTTGAAAGTCAGTCTGGGTAAACAAAACTGTGTTTGTCAGCAGAGAGGATCATGGGAAAGGCCAACTTCCCTGTGCTCTACATGCAGCCCAGATTGAACTGGACTCTCAGAACACATATTAAGCTGTAATAGTTTCTCTGTAATTTGACTGTGATATTAACACATTCAGATTGAGTCTTTTGACATAAGGAACTTAGCCTGATTGACAAGTATTTGCAGGGCACGTTTCATGTCTTTGTTTCTCAGGCTGTAGATGAAGGGGTTCAGCATGGGGGTAACTACTGTATACATCACAGAGGCAATCATTTTTTTATCATTGGACATGGAGGATGAGGAGAAAAAGTAAACTTCTGCAATGGTCCCATAGTATAAAGACACAACGAGGAGGTGGGAGCCACAGGTAGAAAGGACTTTGAGGAATTTCTTAGCCGAGGGGTCTCTCAGGACAGCTGTCCAAATCCAGATATAGGAGCCCAAGATGCCACTCAAAGGTAGGATGACAAGCAATCCTCCCTCAATGAGGATGACCAACTCATTGAGTGAGATGTCTGAGCAGCTCATCTTTAGGAGTGCAGAGAGGTCACAGAAGAAGTGGGGGATGGTATTGTCACCACAGAAGAACAGTCGGGCCAAGAGCAGCGTGTGTAACAGAGAGTGGAGACTGGAGAAGAACCAGCACCCAGCTGCTAAGGAAACACACAGCTCCTGCCTCATGATGGTGGTGTAGTGGAGGGGCTGACAGATGGCCACGTACCTGTCATAGGCCATCACTGCAAGAAGGAAATTGTCAAGGCAAACAAACAATAAGAAAAAATACATCTGCGAAATGCAGCCTGCATAGGGGATGGACTTGTGATTAGTCTGCATGTTCCACAACATCTTTGGGACAGTGACAGATGAGAAGGAGACATCAGAGAAGGCCAAATGGCTGAGGAAGAAGTACATGGGGGTGTGGAGGTGCGAGTCCAGCCTAATGAGCAGGATGATGAGCAGGTTCCCCAGCACCGTGGTCAGGTACATGCCCAGGAACAGGGCGAAGAACAGGCCCCGCTGCTCTGGACGGATGGGGAGCCCCAGGAGGATGAACTCGGATATGCTGCTCTGGTTCTCCCACCTCATGTTGCTCATGTCTCTCTGGAAATAAAGGAAACAGGGAAATCAGGGAAGCCTGAAATTAGCTAGAAGATAACTGGCATGAACGGCCACATCATGGAATAGGCAACCACAGACCCACAGAACATTTCCTTTAAAAAGTTGAGAATCCCTCTAAATTTGGATAGAATAGCTTATGAGTTGTTTCAATATTACACCAAATTAGAATCCTTACTGATCAAAAATGTTTAATATCCCCGGACACCTACTATCAACCCAAGGTCCCTAGCAAAGTTTAATAATAATGTATAATTTTTATCATTAGCACCTCACATGTAGGCAGTATGCCAGAGGGCTTACACACACTTTGAACTTAAATTTCACCATTGCTCTGATTCACCAGCATTATCACACCCATTTTAACCATGAGGAATAACAGATACATTTCCCTATGTGCAAAGGAACATCACTAATAAGTAAAAGTAGTGAAATGACAATGTGTATCTAACCGGAATTCTCCACTCAGCACTGATGTCAGAGCCCACATTGGACAAGTGGTGTGACCTCATTTGTCACTCAAAGTGCTTTGACACAGAAAGTAGATATATATATCCAGACAATGATGGTACCTTAAGAAAATATTATTCCTTTCTTTTCATAAATGTGGTAAAACTGAGACAAAGATATAATGACCAATGATGTTGCTGAGTTCTCTGATGATAGTTTCCAGATTCACCTTTCCTTTGGTAGTGTGGGTAGAGTTAGGATTACACACACACCCCCACACACACACACATGCATGGAGATGTGCTTGCATGAACTTGAAGACTGAATGATTCACTCAAGCAGTGGAGCCAGACAGCAAGGCCTCCTCATGGACTGTGAACTTTCTGAGGGCTCTGCTTGTTTTGCTTCATGGCCACCGAGAGGACAGTGTCTGGACTCCCAAGTGGAGGCCTGGCTGCCCATTGACTTGTGCTGTGTCAGCCTCACTAAGAAACAGAGGAAACAAGCAAGAACCAACTGGACCAATACGGACCTTGATTCAGACAGGGCTTGCGAGGAAGGCACTGGGTCCAGAGTCCTGGAAGGATCAGGCTGTATGTTCCAGGTGTGTGAGGGGTGTGCAGGGGCCTCTCTTCTTGCACATCTACCTGTGCTGCTGGAAAGTGATGAAATACAAACCTTTATGATACAAACATTGGTTTGAGTAAATATAATAAGTATTCTCTTTTCTGAACACCAATCATGGGCCAGGCTTGGTTCTGGATAGTCTGTGTACATTGCTTTGTCCTCAAAATAGCACTGTTTGTACAATAGATGTCCCCTCTCTCCCCAGTGAGAGTTCTGAATGTCAGAGAGCAAACATGTAAGAGCCAGATGAGAAATGGGCCCCACTGGGACCTCCTGCAGGCACGGAGGTCTCATCCATTAGTACGTGACACCTGCCCAGTGGTGGAGACCTAAGTGACCCTCTCAATGCAGAGCATGACCTCTGTGAATGGACACTAAGGTATGAGTGGTGAGGGAGGAACATGGTCCCCATGCCATGGCAGGGACCCCCAATATACCACTTGAATATAAATGTGAATACACACACATTATACATGCATGAAACAAAATGCAGCATCATACCTATCACATGACTGTAAGAATTTCAAATTCTGCTGCTCCCTGCTGCTCATGGATAAATGCAGAAACCCCTGCTCCAGAGTGGGGAGCACATCTTCTCTCTTTACCCTCTGCAGTATCTTTACTTACCTGCGATGAGTAGCCAGAGATGAATGTGTGGGAATTATGCAGGAGGGATAGCAGATCATAGGACTGATTAAGATACTGCAAATCACACTCAGCAGCGGTCCCCAGGTGCTTAATGGGGGTCCAGTAGGTACTTGTGCTCTGGGAAAAAGAGGGAAAGAATAATGTTTAGTTATTTATCTCTCTCCAATTCTTCCTGTCTTATGTCTATTTACCTTTTCACCTCTCCGCTTTTGCATTACTGTTTCTCATCTCTACTCTTCACTTCACTGCTGTCTTCACACTTTTTCCTGTCTTCCGTTCTACCCCTCTCTCATAAGAGCCATAGCAATCACACACACACAACCATCCATCCGCCCCATCACACACAGACCTACATGGAGGATACATCTGACCTCTGAGCACAGAGACACACTTTGCTCACCGAGAATCCTCCACCTGCTCTGACCTTTGTCATTCCTTGTTACATTAGGCACCTTCTATTCAATGTCTGAGTCCTCAGCTTCTGCTGGGAAGACCAGTGACAAATAGTAAGAGGACATCCTCAGTGATTCTTTCACTTCCTGAGTTTGCTGTGTCTGTCCCTGAGGCCAGAGAACAGTCAGGAGAACACGGCTTTATAAACCACTAAGAAGACAAGGACAAGGTCCCTGAGCTCCTGGTTAAGGAAAGACAGTTACTTAATTGTCTACAGTTCCTCCTTTGGGAGGAGCCTGCATGGAGGCTGGAGGGACTGAGCTGGTGGAGTCACCTGAGTACTTGAGAGGTGTCCCACTTATGAGGGGTATCCTGGGCTCCTCTTTACCTGTAGTTCCAACCAGGTAGCAGTGACTTGATTGTCCTCATATGCCAGTAAATGTCAGCTCTTGTGTTCATTATCTTTGCATATTATAATCATTGATGTTGGCCCAAATTCAAGGCAACTGATAAATAAATTCTTCAAATATATAAAGAACTACTTCTTCTCTGAGAGAGACCTAGGCTATACCCACAACACAACACAACTATGTGATTCAAATTTTAGTACATCAGTACATCTAACACATATTCTTTGCAAGGAAATTTTATTGAAAAATTAAATTTCCTTTATAAGTATAGAACTATTCAAGTTCATTGCATCTCATTTTTTTCTTTTTTAATAGCTGGATAGATATGTAAAACACACAGTTTGTTCAGTTTTGACATATACATTCATTCCTGAAAATACCATATAGCAAAATAGAGCAACTGTCCCCCACCTCTGAAGATAGCCATGTCCCACCTTGTGACCACTCCTCCCACACTTACCTTTTGCACCTCTCTTGCTGTAACCAGGCAATCCTGATTGTCTAAACTCACTATAGTTTGCATGATCTAGAAGTTTACATATGGGAATCATATAGTATGTGCTATCTTTTAGTGATGATTTTCATTCATGTATTATTTTAAAATTCATTACAGTTGCTGTATCAATAATTTATTATTTTTATTGATGAATAATATTTCATGTGTATCAAATGTTGGTCAGCACTTGTTTATTTCCTGTTTGGTCTATTACCATTAAGTTCAACATTTATAAAGCAGTTTTGGTTGGTCTAGAATTTCATTTTTACTGGGTAATTACCTAAAAGTGAGGTGGCTGCATGAAATGGTAATTAGTTGGTCAACATTTTTACTATTGGTATTTTTCCAATTTGCTGTATCATTTTTCGCTCTCATAAACAGTGTCTGAATTCCCCCAAAGAACCTTAGATTGGCCAGAGTTTTTAACTTTAAAAATTTGGTAGATCTGGTCAACTTTTGTTATGACCATTAATGTTTCATTGTATACACATTGCAACATTTGGTTGGAAATTCGTTTTGTTATTTATGGCTATTCAGTTCCTCCAACATCATTTGCAGAAAGACTGTATTTCCTCCACTGATTGCCCTTGCTCCTCTGTGAAGTATCAGGGTCTACACACATATGGATCCATTATGGGCTCTGATCTGTTCCATTGACCTATTGTTTCATCTTTATTCTAACTTAAGTCTGACATGATTACAAAACTTTTATGATCAGATCATACAATAGGCAAAGATTCATCTCATCCTCTTGTCAAAGGTACTTTAGCTATTCCAGCTTGTTTGCATCTCCTTCAAAAAACTAGAATCAGTCAATTTTCATTGAAAAAAACAAAAAGGAAAAACTGGTAGTTCTTTTATGGGATTTCAGTGCTTATCATTGAAAACATTCCTTTTTTATATATACCAATATGATGAAAATGTCAATTGTTCTTCAATTCACTGTGAATTTTCAAGTTTTCTCATGTAATCATGACCTGATATCTAGAGTTTCATCCTTATGATTTCCATGAGTCTGCTAGAATTTTGTTTGTTTTATTCACATTCAGTTTTGTAGAATATATGCCATGTTGGTATAGATTACTAAAATATATTTTTACTGTATTGGCATGTCATTCCTTTGTCTTCTGATTTCCTTCATCCTTGTGTTGCTACTATTGCTTATAAGTTAATTCTTGTGGCTTAGTTTGGTAATGATTGGGTGCATTCAGTTAGTTATTTTTGATCTTCACCTTTTCCTGAAAATTTTGGTTGAGTTCACTTTTCCAGTTTTTCTAGCATATGAACAAGGATGGTTTCCAAATCAGCACATTGTAATCACCCCCACATCTATGCATCTGATGCTTGATAGTAATTTAAGAAGACAATGCTCTTTTCTGGAAAAGTAAAATTTGGGAGGAATGAAAAAAGCAAGTCGAAAAATTAGGAGCATTTCTTCACCAGAATGACATTCATTTAGAATATTTACCTGTTTCTATTACTGTGAATGTGTTATATGTGTATATATTATATATGTTATTTTTGTATTACAAAAGTCACTTATATTAACTATAAAATACACACTCCCCATTTTATACATTTATGTACATTTACATCACCGTAACTGTTGCACTCATGAAATCATGGCTTAATGTGTTTTTCTCACCCCTCCCTTATTATATTATTGTCTAACATGGATGCAGAGTACATACATTTGAAATGTATAGCCTGATGAATTTTTACACAGGCATATATTCTATTGTTATTGCTAGCAAATAAGATACAGAATATTTCCAGCACCCCAGAAAATTGCCTTTTTAGGAAGAACTGGTCACCTTTTTAAGAAAGAAAAGTTGCCTTGCAGGGTGGCAGAGTTGAAAGAGGCATGGGACAGAGGAAAGACAACTCACAGTCCAATTAGAGAGAAAGAGAGAGACCCCTAGAGGGGCTCACACCTCAGGAGTGTAGCATCTTTTTAAGGGCAGTCTCATATATATTGAGGATCAGGTACAGAGATGGTGGGAAAGTGCATGGAGGAGTGTACATGCTGAGGATGTGTATTGGGATGCATAATTGGTTGGCACAAGCTAGGGGGGAGTAATAGAGGCTGTTGCCTGGGGGCCTCCATTGTTCCCACTGATCAAAATATCCTAGTTTCTGCTCAAACTTATCTCTCTGTTAAGGTAGTCTATCTTGTTATGCTAATGGCCATAAACTCTACCTGCTGTTCTTAGCATAATACTGGTTTCCCAGTATGTTACTCATACCAAAACTTTTATCCTGTTGAGAGGCTCCCTGCCTGACTCAATGTTTTAGCTGGACCAGGAGAAACTGTGGGCACCAAGACAATATTCCTGAGAACAAGGGGACTGGAGAATCTCACACAAAAGCACTTATTGATAACAGAAAACATTCAAAATTGCATAATGTACATATTTATTGAGACAGGTCAACTAATATAAAAGCAAATGACATTATTAGTAATCGAAAGTTTGTTATGGGACTATCATAGTTCTAAAAATTAGAAATTCAACTTACATTAGCAGAATTTTTTATGATATTCTTTCTGACTCCTTCCTTCCATTGGCTGTAATAGTGAAGGGAAGAAAGACAGGGATTTCATGGAGATGGTGGGACTGAAGGACTTTTCATCCTCATTCCTGCCACTGAACATCCTCCCCTGCAATCTCAGGACATGTGATGTAGCAATGAGGCTACTCCAAGAATTGTTAAGAAAATGTCAGAATTGTTGAGGCAGTCTAGTTGATGAATTTGGTGTATGTCAGCAGAGAAAGTGATTATTAACATGTTCATCTTGAGTCTTTTGACATAAGGAACTTAACCCGATTAACAAGTGTTTCCAGGGCATGTTTCATGTCTCTGTTTCTCAGGCTGTAGATGAAGGGGTTCAGCATGGGGGTGACTACCATATACATCACAGAACCAGTTATGTTTTCATCACTGGAGGTGGATGATGAGGAGAAAAAGTAAACTTCTGCAATGGTCCCATAGAATAAAGACACAACAAGGAGGTGGGAGCCACAGGTAGAAAGGACTTTGAAGAATTTCTTAGCAGAGGGCTCTCTCAGGACAGTGGTCCAAATCCGGATATAGGAGCCCAAGATGCCACTCAAAGGCACGATGATAATCATCCCTCCTTCAATGAAGATGACCAACTCATTGAGGGAAATATCTGAGCAACTCATTTTCAGGAGTGTAGTGAGGTCACAGAAGAAGTGGTGTATGGTATTGTCTCTGCAGAAGGACAGTCGGGCCAAGAGCAGGGTGTACAACAGAGAGTGGAGACTGCAGAAGAAAAAGGACCCAGCTACTAAGGAGACACACAGCTGCTGCCTCATGATGGTGGTGTAGTGGAGGGGCTGACAGATGGCCACGTACCTGTCATAGGCCATCACCGCAAGAAGGAAATTGTCAAGACAGCCAAACAATATTAAAAAATATGTCTGGGAGATGCATGCTGCATAGGGGATGGACTTGTCATTAGTGTGCAAGTTTGACAATGTCTTAGGGACAGTGACAGATGAGAGACACACATCAGTGAGGGCCAAGTGGCTGAGGAAGAAGTACATGGGGGTATGGAGACGCGAGTCCAGCCTGATGAGCAGGATGATGAGCAGGTTCCCCAGCACTGTGGTCAGGTATATGCCCAGGAACAGGGCGAAGAACAGGCCCCTCTGCTCTGGATGGATGGGGAGCCCCAGGAGGATGAACTCGGACACGCTGCTCTGGTTCTCCCACCTCATGTTGCTCATGTCTCTCCTGGGAAAGAAGCAAAGGGCAGAGGTAGAAATCGTAGAAGTAGCCATAAAAACATAGCAATATGCACATTACATGAGCATGTTGCTTTTTAACTAGTTTTTTTTTTTTTTTTTTTTTCTCACACCTTTAATGCTTGCTACACAATCTCAAAACAGAACTCCAGTGGTACTTGACACTTTTACAGTATCTCAATTTTCCTTCCATGGAATAAGAGGACGTGTTTCTTTGTTCCAAAATTATTTATTGAATGACAGCCTTTCCCAGATATTATACAAACACTGAGTTCATCATAGTAAACAATAAATGTAAAGTCCTACACTCTATGATTGTACACCATTATGTCATGCTAATCAAAAGTCAAAAATGCATGAAATGGCAAAATCATGAGAGAAGCAGGACACAGATTTCTGTATATTCCTTTTCATAGTAACATAGTAACTCTCTAAATTGGAGTCAAAGAGCTAAGAATTTGTGACAGGCTTACAGAGAAATGGTAGAATCCTTACTTATCAGAGATACTTAATATTCCCTTTTAACGCAGTGTCGACCCAGGATTTCCAAACCAATCTTAATAACATCAAAAATTATCAGTAACATTCTATACCTGATGTTCTGCCTAAGGTTTTACATACACTTTCTACTTAAATCCTCATCATAGCAAAATGAACCAGCACTATAATATCTGTTTTAAGTATAAGGCCAAAAGATACATTTTCAATATGTGCAAAAGTGCATACTCATAAGTACAGCAAGTGATTGACAACATAGATCTGAGCAGATTAATCTGCATGAATATCGAACCCCTCCTAGGAGTAGAGAGTGTCTCTCTGAAAATCAGACATGCAGAGTGACATCATTTGTCACTGCATTGGTCCTAATGTTATCAACGATCTTTACCATCATACAGTTCACAAAGTGCTCTCACAAAATTTAAATTCAAAAGGCAAGAGATTGTATGACATGTTAGGAAAATACTATTTCTTCATTTCATAAATGACATAAAACAAAGAGATAGATAACCACAGGCTGAGTCTAGGCTCAACATTTCTTTGGAAGTGAGGTAAGAGTTAGGATTAGACACAGACATTGATGAAGAAGGAATCTAGATTGATGCTTTCAAGTAGTAGAGCAGGACAGCAAGTACCTCTCCGGGACCATGAAATTGCTGAGGTCTCTGCTTATCTAGGTTCATGGCCACTGAGAGGACAGAATCTGGACCCTCCTGTGGAAGCCTGGATTCCCACTGATGTGTGCTGTGTCAGCCTCACTGAGAAACAGAGGAAACAGCAGGAACCATCTGAAACAACCAGGAAGTTGATTCGGACAGGGCTTGTGTGGACAGGGTCCTGAGCCCTGGAAGGATCAGACCCGTGCTTTAGGTGTGGGGGCATGCAGGGGCCCCTATTCTTGCATGTCTACCTGTGCTGCCCTGGAAAGTGATGAAGAAACCTCCATGACACCAACACTGGCTTGTGGAAATATGATAAGAATCTTCTTTACTGAGCACCAATCATAGGCTTGGCGTGGTGCTGGACAGTCTGTGTGCATTGCCTCACCCCTCAAATAGCACTCTTTGTACAATAGATACCCCTCTCTTCCCAGGGAGGGATCTGAATGTCAGAAAGCAAACATGTAGGACCAGACTTGGACCGGGCCCCAGAGGAACCTGCTTCTGCAATGAGCTCCCATCTGTTATCCACCTGCACAGAGATGGAGACTCAGGGGACCTTCCTCCAAAAGCAGGAAAGGATGATGGATAATGTAGTCCATGAGCGAGACACTGGCCACCTGCTGCAGAGCGGGGAGCACATCTTCTGTCTTTGCCATCTACCATCTCTTTACTTACCTGTGATTAGTAACCAGAGATGAACATGTGGGATTTATGCAGGAGGGAGGGCACATGATTGAGATCAAAGGACTAGCTAAGAGACTGCAGATCACACTCAGCAGTGGTCCCCATTTGCTTAATGGGGGCCTAGTGGGTACTTGTGCCATGGGGCAAAGAGAGGAAAATAGTCATGTTGTGTCATTTATCTCTCCCCAACACTTCCTGTCTTATGTCTAATTCCCTTTCCCCCCTTTCCTCCTTTGTCTTTTTTCATCACTTCTTTTTGCTTCACTCCTGTATTCACACTTTTTCCTGTCTCCTCTTTACCCCTCTCTCATCAGACACAGCAATCACACACACAGAAACATCCATCCACCCCATCACACACACGGCTATATGGAGGGCACATCTGACCTCTGAGCACAGAGTCACACTCTGGTCACCTCGAATCCCCTGCTCACGCCAGCCTGTGTCATCTGTTGATATATCAGGCACCTTCTAATCAGTGTCTGAGTCTCCGCTGCTGTTGGGAAGACCAGCAACATAAAACTAAGAAATCCTCTGAGTCCATTGCCTCCCGAGCTTGCTGTGTTTGTCCCTGATGCCAGAGAACAGCCAGGAGGACACCACTTTATAAACCACTCTGACGACAAGGACAAGGTTTCTAAGCTCCTGTTTACGGAAAGACATTTGCCTAATTGTCTCCAGTTTCTAACATATCATGGGGAGGGACCTGCACAGAGGCTGGAGGGACTGAGATAGTGAAATCACCTGAGAGAGTGTCCAAGGTATCAGGGGATCCTGGGCTGCTCACATTCTGAGAAGCAGGATGACCTAGTCACCCTCCAGCACTGATGTAGCCAGTGCCTGCTTAGACAGCTCTGGGTGCTGAACTCTGCAAGTTATACCGATGACCCTAAATTTAGTAAATTCAATTCTCACAGCCTTGTTGATCACTATATATAAAGATAATCATGGTATTAACATTAAGAATTTTTATTAAGGTTCTATGGGATCATTTCTGCTCAAATACTAACTGCCCAACAAGTGTCAGCTCTTACTTTCTTTGTATAATCAACAAAAGATAAACATATCTAATTTTGATGTTGTTACTGAATGACTTAATATATTCTTCAATATATTAATATATTCTTCTAATATATTCTTCAATTCTTAATATATTCTTTGATATTGAATGACTTTAATATATTCTTCAAGCTTATAAAGACCTATTTCTTTTCTGAGAAAGACCTCAACTGTACCCAAAGAACAACACAACTATGTGATTCAAATTTTAGTTTGTCACACAATTCAGTTTTACACCTGCTCTGTGTAACATGTGTCAACAGACACTCCCAGGCTGGATGGCTCTGTGCTCCTTTAGACTCCTCAGAAAGTAACCATTTGTGCAGGACCCTTCTCAAGGTTCTCCCCTACACACCTAGTCTACCTCAGTCCACACCCCCATTTTTATTATGCAGATAACTTCCTGACATTGGGACACATTGCTTTCTCTGATCCCAAACTCATGGCACCTCTAGGAGGGAGGCTGTTCCACTTAACCCTCCCTTCCCCCACCTACCCAAGGCCAGCACAGGGCTGCATACACTGAGGACTCCCTGGGCATCAGACTCTGAAATGCAGCTTCTCTGGTCCAGACAGAAGACGCCTGCCATCTCCAAGACACATACTTGTCTACAGGTGGTTTTCATTCTCTGTCTTCTAAATCTTGGGTCAGGAAATGAAAGCTCATAGAGACCAGGGATTTTCCTTAGTTCAAGTTTCTGACCTGCTTGATTTACATAGAACCGGGATGAATTATTAATATAATTAGTTAGGTGACCAACTCTATAAATGATCAATGACCGTGTTAAAAGTAAGCAATCAACTAGAACAAAATAATCACAGAATGATTTTTCTGCCAAAATGTTTGATAAAATCACCTGTGATGTTCTCTGACCCTAAACTTTTCTTTGTAAGAAATTTTTTTTTTAATTTTTATATTCCCCATACAATTGCAACCCCATATTTGACCCCAACCCCTCCTTTCCCTCCCCACCCCCACAAAGAGTGTCTCTGGTTCATAGTTGTTTGTTGATTTTGATTTTTTTCTTTCTTATAGTTATTCTTTTTCCTGGTCCCTTATTTGAAAATTGAATTTCTTTAATAGGTATGGGAGTGTTCACATTAACTTTACCTCATTATTTTTCTTTGTTTATAATTGACACACATTAGAGTAGATATTTAAAATGCACAATTTATTCAGTTTTGACATAAAATTCATTTCTGAAAATATCGTGTCAATGAAACAGAGATAAGGTGATTACCTCTGAAGATGGCCATGTCCCTCCTGTGATGCCTCCACCCACACTTTCCTTTCACCTCTTTTGCTATAACCAGGCAACTCCTGATCTGCAGCTAACACTGGGTATTTTCCCTTTGGAGCTATTAACATTAAGCCGAATATAGACCAGATTTAAATGGACATGGACTTTCATTTCTAATGAGTGATCCCTAAGCGTGGGAGAGCAGCATCAAATGATAATAAGCGCACAATCAACATTTTAGGGAAGTTGTCATATCATTTTTCACTCTCACAAACAGTGTATGAGAGTTTGAATTCCCCAATATACACTTAGACTGGTCAGTGGTTAACATTCTAGTGGTCTGGTCAAAAGTGTTATGGCCAGTTTTGTACTTTAACATTCCACCTGGAATGCAGTGATGATGCTTTGGGACTTTAGTTTGCTTTTACTTGACCTCTAATAATGTGGAGCATCTAACCATGTCTTTATTTTTATTTGGCAAAGGATTTGTTCAAATCTTTTACCCAATTTTTAAGTTGGATTTTTTTGCCCAAACTGAGACTGTTTGAAATTGCCTTCCATATTTTGATTTCAAGTGCTTTATCAGATATATATATATACTTAAAGATATTTCTCCCATGCTTATTATGTTATATTCTTTAACATTATTATTCAAAAAGTGTGATGAAATGCAAGTTTCACCACCTTATACGAATTAAAATTCTTTTGCTATTATAATAAACCTTTGCTTAAACCAGGATGACAGGATTTTATCCCATATGTCCTTCTAAAGTTTTTATACTTTGAAATTTTATTTGTAAAGTATTTTCTATTTTAATAAGTTACATTTTATACTCAGTGCAGTATTTGGCTGGAAGTTCATTTTGTTGACTCGGGATATTCCATTCCTGCAACATCCTTTGCAGGAAGACTGTGTTTCCTCCACTCTACAACACTTGCTCCTCTGTGACATGTTATACAGTGTGGATCTATGTATGGGCTGTGTTCTGTTCCATTGACCTATTTCTCCATCCTTATTCTAACATGAGTCTGACTTGATTACAGGACTTTTATGATCAGGTCATACATGAGGCAAAGATTCATCTCATCCTCTTGTCACTCCTACTGTTGCTTGTTAGCATGTCCTTCAGAAAACTAGAATAGGCTTGTCAATTTTCACTGAAAATGAAAAAGAAAATCTGGTAGTTCTTTTCAATGCTTATCATTGATGCTTTTTTTTAGAAATCTGACATTTTTGTATTTACAAATATTATGAATATCTACTGTTCTTCATTTCTTTGTGGATTTTCTAGTTGTGTCATATAACTACTACCTTATATGTAGAGAATTGCCCTTGGGAATTCCTTAGTATAAAACTGCTAGTATCTTTGCTTGTTCATTTTCTGCAAATTTCTTTTTTTCACATTCAGAGTTGTCGAATATATTCCATGTGAGTGGAGACGAGTAAAATATTTTTACTGCGTAAATATATCCTTCCCCCACCTCTGATTTCCTTCATTCCTGTAAGCTGCTATAGTCGATAATCTCTCTTTCCGTCTTAGGTGTGTAATGATGGATGTTTGCGTCTTCATTCACACTTGGCCCTCACCTCTCCCTTGAAAACATTGTCGAGTTCACTTTCCAGCTCTTCCAGCTTGTGAAATATGGGAACTTTCCCAATTCAGCACATGCTAATCACCCCACACACATGCCTGTGCACCTGATCTGGGTAATAATTAAAGCAGAAAAGACTTTGTTTATTATAGTTATATATTAAGAAAAGTCAGAAAATTGAGGAGGAGCAAAAGAAAAGGAGGAATGTTTAGGAGCATTACTTCACCAGGATAATGATAATCATGTTATATAGAGATATCAAATAAATATTTACCTCTGTATATTTATGTGAATGTCTCATATATATCCGTATTACATGTATTATTTTCATATTGAAAGGTCACATATATTATAAAATACACACTCCCCAATTTATATAATTTATGCATACACGTCTCCATAACTGTTCCATCAGTTAATTATAATTATGGTTTATTGTATTTTTGTCAGCCCTTCATTTTTGTATTGCTGTCTAATATGTTTACACAAACTATACTAATTCAAAATGCATAGTCTCTTGAAATGTATATTCATGTGATATATATACATATATATCACATATATATATATATATTTCCACTGTGACTACCATTGGAATAAGAGAACATTTATAGCATTTCAGAATGTTTCTTTTTGGGAAGAACTAAAGCACTTATTGAAAACAGAAAATTTTCACACTTGCATCAAGATGTATTTATTAAAGACATGTTAACTCACATAGACCCAGTTTAAAAGGAAGTGAAGATCAGAGTGATCAAATGTTTACTATGGAGATGTCAGGTTTTTAAAAATTGGATTTTCAGTTTACCTCAGCAGAATTTTATATGACACTCTTCCTAGCTCCCTCCTACCCTTGACCATGAGGACGCCAAGGAGAAAGACAGGTATCTTGGTGTTGCAGGGACCGAGGAGTTACTGCCTTTACTTTGACCAGTTGGCATGCTCACTGCTGTCCTAACATCAAGCACTGTGCATGTTACAATAAGGCATCGTGTATTATAAGAATTGTTAAGAAAATGTCAGAATCCTTGAAAGTCAAGTCTGGGTAAACGAAACTCTGTCTGTCAGCAGAGGATCACGGGAAAGGCCAACTTCCTTAACTGGACTTGTAGAATACCTGTCCAGTTGTAATAGTTTCTTCTCCACTTGACTGTATTTTATTACCACATTCAGATCAAGTGATTTGACATAAGGAACTTAGAACGATTCACAAGTGTTTCCAGGGCACGTTTCATGTCTCTGTTTCTCAGGCTATAGATGAAGGGGTTCAGCATAGGGGTGACTATCATATACATCACAGAGGCAATTATTTTTTTATCATTAGACATGGAGGATGAGGAGAAAAAGTAAATTTCTACAATGGTCCCATAGAATAAAGACACAACGAGGAGGTGGGAGCCACAGGTAGAAAGGACTTTGAAGAATTTCTTAGCAGAGGCGTCTCTCAGGACAGTGGTCCAAATCCGGATATAGGAGCCCAAGATGCCACTCAAAGGCAGGATGAGGAGCAATCCTCCCAGAGTGACGATGAGCAGCTCATTGAGTGAGATGTCTGAGCAGCTCATCTTTAGGAGTGTAGTGAGATCACAGAATAAGTGGGGGATGGTATTGTCACCACAGAAGGACAGTTGGGCCAAGAGCAGGGTGTGCAACAGGGATTGGAGTGAGCTCAAGGAGCAGGACCCAGCTACTAAGGAGACACACAGCTCCTGCCTCATGATGGTGGTGTAGTGGAGGGGCTGACAGATGGCCACGTACCTGTCATAGGCCATCACTGCAAGAAGGAAATTGTCAAAACAACCAAACAATAAGAAAAAATATGTCTGGGAAATACATGCTGCATAGGGGATGGACTTGTGATTAGTCTGCATGTTCCACAGCATCTTAGGGACAGTGACTGATGAGAGACACACATCATTTAAGGCCAAGTGGCTGAGGAAGAAGTACATGGGGGTGTGGAGGTGCGAGTCCAGCCTAATGAGCAGGATGATGAGCAGGTTCCCCAGCACCGTGGTCAGGTACACGCCCAGGAACAGGGCGAAGAACAGGCCCCGTTGCTCTGGACGGATGGGGAGCCCCAGGAGGAGGAACTCGGACACGCTGCTCTGGTTTTCCCCCTTCTTGTTGCTCATGTCTCTGCTGAGAATGAAGGAAACAGGGAAAAGCAGGAAGCCTGGATTAGCCAAAACATTATAGTCATGTCCTTATTACATGATGGTGTTATATTTTAACTAGTTCTTTTTTTTTTAAAGATTTATTTATTTATACAAGAACTGGGGTACAGACCAGAGGTGCAGGAGGGTGAGAGGATTCACCAGAGACAGAGCAGGGAGCAGAACAGGCAGACTGACCAAAATATACTGCTAAGGGGAGCAGCCGGCGAGACAGGACCCTCGCCACCGGTCAGGGATCGAACCAGCACTGCAGAGGCTGCGGGCAGCTTCGCAGCCCAGCGCTCAACCGCTACGCCTCCAGGGGAGGCCCTAACTAATCCTTTTTTTTATTGCTCACACCTACTGCTGCTTCAAAACCAGTCTGTCACATCTGGCTCCATGGTACATGACTCCCTCACAAAATAACAAGCTTTCTTTCCATGGAAACTAGAGGGCATTTTTCTTTATTCTGCAAGTATTATTGAACTATTACTGTTCCAGGCACCACACAAAACACTGAGTTCATGAAAATGAACAGGAAATTAAGTCTGTGCATATAGCTAGTTTATATAACATTTGACCAAGCCAAATGTTAGTAACTGGAATGATGTGGCAACATTATGAGAAAAGCATCAGCAGGCTCATAGGACATTTCCTCTTAAAAGGTGAGAATTCCTTTAATTGGAATAGTATAACTTATGGTAAAATTGGCAGAATCCTTACTGGTCAGAGGTATTTCATATTCCTGGGCCCCTAGTCAACCCATGTCACCAGCAGAAATTAATAATTATGTGAAATATTTGTCATTAACACATAATATGTCAGCAGGATATCAAGGGGCTTACACACACTTTCATATGTGAATTTTACCATTTTCCTAAGTAAATTCTCACACCCATTTTAATGTTTTGGAACAAAGAATACATTTCCTGGTGTGCAAAGGAGCATCTCTACTAAGTAAAAGTAGTGAAATGACAATGAGTATCTAACCAGAATCCGCAGTCATCACTGATGTCATAGCCTTCACTGGACAAGTGTGTGACCTCATTTGTCACTCATTGGTCCAAGAATTTTCAGTCATATTGATATATAATAAAATGGACTTTCTACAACTTTAATTTGCAATTGTAAATATATATAGGCTGCTTGGTATATTAAGAATGTACTATTCCCTTCATTACATAAATGTGATGAAACCCTGGACAGAAATAATGACTAATGAGGTCTCTCCATTTTCTGATGGTGGATTTCCGATTCACCCTTCCTTTGGCAGTGACGTTAGAATTATAGTTACACACATACAAACTGAAGAGGGGTCCTCATGGACTTTCTCATGCAGGGGAGCAGGACAGCAAGGCCTCCTCTGGAACCATGAACTTGCTGAGGGCTCTGCTTATCTTGGTTCATGGCCACTGAGAGGACAGTGTCTGGACCCCCATGTGGAGGCCTGGCTGCCCGCTGACGTGTGCTGTGTCATCCTCACTGAGAACCAGAGGAAAAAAGCAGGAAGCAACTGGACCAACTGGAGCCTTGACTGAGGCAGGGCTTGTGAGGAAGGTGCTGGGTCTGGGCCCTGGAAATATCAGGCTGAGTTCTTGCGTGTGTGAGGGGCATGCAGGGCCCTGGTCTTATGCTTCTACTTGTTGGGGCCCAGAAAGTAGTGAAGTAGGGCTCTCCATCAAACTGATGCAGCCTTGTGGAAAAATAGTAATAAGTCTTGTCTCTTCTGAGCACCAGTCATGAGCCAGGAGTGATGCTGGACAGTCTGTGTGCATTGCCTCATTTAGTCCTCAAGATTGCACTGTGTGTGGGAGTAGTTACCCCTCCTTTCCCAGGGAGGTCTCTGAATGTCAGAGAGCAAACATAAGGGCCAGAAGAAGACTGGGCCCCAGTGGACCTGCTGTAGGCACTGAGGTCACATCCATTAGTATGTGACACCTACCCAGGGGTGGAGACCCGAATGAGCCTTCTCAATGTAGATCATGGCCACTGTGAATGGCATCAAGGTGTCACTAATGAGGAACCTGTGGCCCCAGCAGAGGCAGGGATCCCACGGAAATAGCTGTATATAAACTTCAAAACACACACACACACACACACACACACACTCTAAACCTTCACGTGACATGCATATATAATCATAAACAAAATACAAGATCACACCTAACACTTAACTATAGCAATTTCAATTCCTCCCACCCCTGCTGCTCATCGATAAATGCAGGAACCCCTGCTCCAGACCGGGGAGCACATCTTCTGTTTACCCTTTGCAATCTCTTTGACTTACCTGTGATGAGTAGTCAAAGAAGAACATGTGGGAGTTATGCAGCATGGAGGGCGATATTTGAAATCAAAGTAGTGGTAAGACACTGCAGATCACACTTGGTAGAGGTCCCCATGTGCTTTATGGGGGCCCAGTTGGTGCTTGTGTCCTGGGGCAAAAGGGGGAAAGAATATAATGGCATTTACCTCTCTCTGTCTAGTTTTCTGTTTCATTCCATTCTTTTTCTTTCACCATCTCTCTGTCGGAAGAGAGAGGTCACAACACACATATTTGTGAGGGAACATTCTTCTACTCCCATCACACACCGACCCACATGGAGGCACATCTGACCTCAGAGCACAGAGACACCCTCTGCTTACCTAGAATCCCCGTCCGCTCTGGCCTGTGTCATTTCTTGTTACATCGGGCACCTAATCAGTTTCTGAGTCCTCAGCTCCTGCTGGGAAGACCAGCAACAATAAGAAGACATCCTCTGTGAGTCCATCGCCCCCCGAGCTCACTGTGTTTATTTGTCACTGATGCCAGAGAATAACCAGGATGCACCACTTTATAAATCACAAAGAGGACCCAGAAGGATCCCTCAGCTCCTGGTTAAGGAAAGACAGTGGTTTGACTGTTTCAGTTCCCTTCAGATCCTGGGGAGGAGCCTGAATAGAGACTGGAGGGATTGAGCTACTTGGAGGCACTTGAGCTGTGTCGCGGTATCTGGGGACACGAACCTGCTCACAGGCCACCTGAGAAGCAGGATGACCTGGCTTTCCTCCAGCATGAGGAGCCAACACCTATTCAGACAGCACTGGGTGCTGGACTCTGTCACTCCTTTGTTATTCATCCTAAATGAGTAAAGTTACTTTTCTCAGTCTTGTTTATCAGTTATAAAGTGCAAAGAATAAATGCATGATAGTTGTGAAGATTTTTTGTAAAGTTTCGATATCACTCCTACTAAAGCACATAAATGTCCAATAAATGTCAGCCCTTATTGTCATTACCTTTGCATATTCCAACAAAAGATAAATAAAATCTTTCATGTTGATGCCAGTTCAAGGCAGCCGAGTGATTCAGTCAGTAGATTCATTATTTTTCAAAGCTACTTCCACAATACAACATGAATATATGATACAAATGTGAGGGCCTCAGCCAGTACACTTTTGCACCAACTCAGTTTAACTTGGTAGCAGACACCCCCAGGCTGATGGCTCTGTGCTGCTCTAGACTCTTCAGAAAGTTGGCATTTGTGCATGTCCCTTCTAATGTACTTGCCTACACTCCTTGCCGAGTTCAGTCCACACCCCCATTTTTTCTTATGTGTATAATGTGCCCTAGAACTGGGGACACAATTCCTTCCCATGTCCCCAACATCATGGCACCTCTAAGAAGGAGGATATGTCTTTAACCCTTTCCTCCCCCCTTACTCTAGGCCAGCACAGGGCCGCACACACAGGGTCTCACTGGGCATCAGGCTCTGAAATGCAGCTTCTTTAGTCCAGACAGAAAGACGCCTGCCGTCTCCAACGCAAGTATCTCGTCCACACATACTTTTCATTCTCTGATTTTTAACTCTTGGATCAGGGAATGAGAGGTTATAGAGACAGGGAATTTCCTTAGTTCAAGTATCTGACCTAATTTGTTTACATGGAACGGCTGATTTATTAATGCAATTAGTTGACAACTCTACAAATGATCAACAAACATATTAAAAGTAAGAAATCAACTAGAACAAAATAATCATAATGATTTTTTTTGCCAATTGTAAATATCATAACTTGCTCCTATTTGTGCATTAAATATGTTTGATAAAATCACTTGTGATGGTATAATAAGGGAGTGTTCAATTTAAGTTCATCTCATTATTTTTCTTTGTTTATAATTGACACACAATAGAGTCTAGATATTTAAAATGCACAGTTTGTTCAGTTTTGACATAAACATTCATTTCTGAAAGTATCATGTCAATAAAACAGATACAGTGATCACCTCTGAAGATGGCAGTGTCCCTCCTGTGAACCTCCTCCCATACTTACCTTTACCTCTTTTGCTATAACCAGGCAACCCCTGACCTGTGGCTTACTGGGTTTTTATCCCTTTGGAGCTATGAACATTAAGCCCATTTCATAGACCAGTTTTAAATGGACATAGACTTGGCATTTCTAATGAGTGATCCCTACGCGTGGGATCACAGCATCAAATGGTAATAAGTGCGCAGTCCACATTATAGGAAAGTTGTCATATCATTTTTCACTCTCACAAACAGTGTATGAGAGTTTGAATTCCCCAATATACACTTAGATTGGTCAGTGGTTAACATTCTAGTAGATCTGGTCAAAAGTGTTATGGCCAGTTTTGTACTTTAACATTCCACCTGGAATGCAGTGATGATGCTTTGGGACTTTAATTTGCATTTACTTAATATCTAATCATTTCTGTATTTTTATTTAGCAAAGCATTCGTTAAAATCTTTTTTTTTTTTTATTTTTATTTTTATTTATGTATTTATTTATTTATTTGTTTGTTTATACATGCATTGGGTACAGTCAGAAGCGCGGGAGGGTGAGAGAATTCACCAGAGCCAGAGCGGGGAGCAGAGCAGGCAGAAGGACCGAAGTACACTGCTGAGGGGAGCAGCGGGCGGCAGGAGAGGTCTGCGCGCCATGTGGGACCCTCCTGTGGTGGCCGGGGAGCAGCCGGGGATCGAACCAGCGCCGCAGAGGCCGCGGGCAGCTTCGCAACCCAGCGCTCAACCGCTGCGCCACCGGGGAGGCCCTCGTTAAAATCTTTTACCCATTTTTTGAATTGGATTTTTTTTTGTCCGAAACTGAGACTTTTTGAATGTTTTCCCCATATTTTAATTTCAGGTGCTTTATCAGATACACACACACACACACACACACACACACACACACACACACTTAAAGGTATTTCCCCCACATGCTTATTATGTCATATTCTTTAAAAGTATCATTCAAAAAAGTATGATGAAATGCAATTTTCACTGTCTTGTAATACAAATTAAAATTCTTTTGCTTTTATAAGAAACTTTTGCTTAACCCAAGATCACAGGATTTTATCCCATATGTCCTCTAAATTTTTATACTTTGATAGTGTATTTTTTACAGTTTATTTTTAAAGTATTTTCTATTTTAATAAAGTTACATTTTATACTCGGTGCAAATTTTAGCTGGAAGTTTATTTTGATGACTGGATATTCTGTTCCTGCAGCATCCTTTGCAGAAAGACTGTATTTCTTCCACTTTGCACTACACTTGCTCCTCTCTGAGGTGTCAGGGTTTACACTGTATGGATCTATGTATGGGGTGTGCTCTGTTCCATTGACCTATTTTTCCATCCTTATTCTCACATGAGTCTGACTTGATTACAGGACTTTTATGATCAGGTCATACATGAGGCAAAGATTCATCTCGTTCTCTTGTCACAGCTACTGTAGCTATTCCAGCGTGTTTGCATCTCCTTCAGGAAACTAGAATCAGCTTGTCAATTTTCACTGAAAAATACAAGAAAGAAAATCTGGTAATTCTTTTTAATGCTTATCATTGATTTTTTTTTAAAGAAAACTTTCATTTCTATATTTACCAGTATAATCAATTGTTCTTTTATATTTGCCAATATTTTCTGTTGTTCTTCATTTCTTTGTAAATTTCCTCATTGTCTCATATAATCACTGCCTTATATGTAGAGAATTACCCTTGGGATTTCCGTTAGTATAAACCTGCTTGTATCTTTGTGCGTTTTCCTGCAAATTTCTTTATTTCCCATTCAGTTTTGTCGATATATTCCATGTGGGTAGAGGTTAGTAAAATAATACTTTTACTTTGTAAATATATCATTCCCTCATCTTCTGATTCTTCCTTCCTTCATTCTTGTGTGCTGCTACCATTGATAAGCTGTTTCTCAGCCTTCAGTGTGTAATGAATGGCTGTTTAGTGTCTCCACTCTCTCTTGGCTCTCACTCTCCCTTGAAAATGTGGATGAGTTCACTCTTCCAGCTCTTATAGAATGGGAACATTGGGTAATAATGTAACAGGAGAAAATACTTTGTTTATTATAATTATATATTGTCAGGTCAGAAAATTGAAGAGGAACATAAAAAGCAAGGGGGAAGGCTTACAAGCATTCCTTCACCACAATAATATCATTTTAGAGAGAGCTATCAAATAAATATTTACCTCAGTATATTTATGTGAATATATCATATGTATCTATATTACATGTATTATTTTCATATTGAAAGGGCACATATATTAATTATAAAATACGCACTCCCCAATTTATATAATTTATGCACACACATCTCCATAACTGTTCCATCAGAAAATTGTAATCAGGGTTTATTATATTTTTCTCAGCCCTTCATTTTTGTGTTGCTGTCCAACGTATTTACACAAAGTCTATTACGTCAAAATGCAGATTCATTAAATTTAGATTCATGAGATGTATATATATGTGTGTGTGTGTGTGTATATATATATATATACACATACATCTATATATCCACTATAACTACCACTGGAATAAGATCTAGAACATTTAGTAGAGCATTTCAGAATATTTCTTTCTTGGGAGAAACTTAAAGCAATTACTGATAACAGAAAATTGCCAAACTTGTATCAACACATATTTATTAAAGACAAGTTAAGTTATATAGACTCAATTTAAAAGGAAGTGAAGATAGGAGTTTCAGATGTTTACTATGGAGATGTCAGGTTTTTAAAAATTGGATTTTCAGTTTACCTCAGCAGAATTTTGAATGACAGTCTTTCTAGTTTCCTTCTTCCCTTGACCATGAGGAAACCAAAGAGAAAGGCAGGTTCCTCTGGTGTTGGAGGGACTGAGGAGTTACTGCCTTCACTTTGACAAGTTGGCATGCTCATTGCTCTCCTAACTTCAAGCACTGCACATGTTACAATAAGACATCGTGTATTATAAGAATTGTTAAGAAAATATCAGAATCCTTGAAAGTCTGTTTGGGTAAACAAAACTGTGTATGTCAGCAGAGAGGATCACGGGAAAGGCCAACTTCCCTGTACTGTACAAGCACCCCAGATTACTGGACTGTCAGAATACTTGTCAAGTTATGATAGTTTCTTGTCCATTTTTTTTTTAACCACATTCAGATCTCGTGTTTTGACATAAGGAACTTAGCCCGATTCACAAGTGTTTCCAAGGCACGTTTCATGTCTCTGTTTCTCAGGCTGTAGATGAAGGGGTTCAGCATGGGGGTGACTACCGTATACATCACTGAGGCAATCATTTTTTTATCATTGGACATGGAGGATGAGGAGAAAAAGTAAACTTCTCCAATGGTCCCATAGAATAAAGACACAACGAGGAGGTGGGAGCCACAGGTAGAAAGGACTTTGAAGAATTTCTTAGCAGAGGGCTCTCTCAGGACGGTGGTCCAAATCCGGATATAGGAGCCCACGATGCCACTCAAAGGTAGTATTACTAGTAATCCTCCCTCAGTGAGGATGAACAATTCATTGAGGGAGACATCTGAACTGCTCATATTTAGGAGTGTGGTGAGGTCACAGACGAAGTGGTGTATGGTATTGTCACCACAGAAGGACAGTCGGGCCAAGAGCAGGGTGTGCAACAGAGAGTGGAGGGAGCTTAATAACCAGGACCCAGCTGCTAAGGAGACACATAGCTCCTGCCTCATGATGGTGGTGTAGTGGAGGGGCTGACAGATGGCCACGTACCTGTCATAGGCCATCACTGCAAGAAGGAAATTGTCAAGACAAGCAAACAATAAGAAAAAATATATCTGGGAAACACACCCTGCATAGGGGATGGACTTCTGATTAGTGTGCATGTTCCACAGCATCTTAGGGACAGTGACAGATGAGAGACACACATCAGCGAAGGCCAAGTGGCTGAGGAAGAAGTACATGGGGGTATGGAGGCGGGAGTCCAGCCTGATGAGCAGGATGATGAGCAGGTTCCCCAGCACCGTGGTCAGGTACATGCCCAGGAACAGGGCAAAGAACAGGCCCCGCTGCTCTGGACGGATGGAGAGCCCCAGGAGGAGGAACTCAGACACACTGCTCTGGTTCTCCCAAAGCATGTTGCCCATGTCTCTGCTGGGAATGAAGGATACCCGGAAAAGCAGGAAGCCTGGATTAGCCAAAACATTATAGTCATGTCCTTATTACACGATGGCATTATATTTTAACTAGTCATTTTTTTATTGCTCACTCCTGTTGCTGCTCCAAAACCAGTCAGTGTGTCACTTCCCAGCTCCATGGTACATGACACCCTCACAAAATAACAAGATTTTCCTCCACGGAAACTAGAGGGCATTTTTCTTTATTCTGCAAGTATTACTGAACTATAACTGTTTCAGGCATCACACAAAGTACTGGCTTCATGAAAATGAACAGGAAATTAAGTCTGTGCATACAGCTAGTTTGCATTTTTTATATCTGGCCAAGTCAAGTGTCAGTGACTGGAGTGACGGAAACATTATGGGAAAATCATCCACAGGCTCACAGGACATTTCCCTTAAAAAGGTGAGAATCCCTTTAATTGGAATAGAACAGTTTATGGTAATATTGGCAGAATCGTTACTCACCAGAAGTATTTAATATTCCTGGGCCCCTAGTGAACCCATGTCCCAAGCAGAGATTATTATGTGAAATATTTGTCATTAACACATAATATGTCAGTAGTGTGTCAAGGGGCTTACACACACTTTATATTTCACCATTTTCTTAATTAGCCAGTATTATCACACCTGTTTTAATGTTGAGGAACAAAAGATACATTTCCACGTGTGCAAAGCTGCATCTCTACAAAATAAAACTAGTGAAATGACAACGTGTATTTAACCAGAATCTTTCACTCAGCATTGATGTTATAGCTGTCACTGGACAAGCTGTGTTTCCTCATTTTTCACTCGTTGGTCCAAGAATTTTCACTCATACTGATATGTAATTAAAACCACTTACACACAACTTTAATTTCCAATGTTAGATAAATATCTAGAGGCTGCTTGATATATTAGGAAAGTCCTATTCCCTTCATTACATAATTGTGATGAAACATTGGACAAAGATACAATGACCACTGAGGTCTCTCCCTTCTCTGCTGGTGGATCCCATATTCACCCTTCCTTTGGCAGTGACATTAGGTTATAGTTTTACACACACACACACACACACACATGCTGAAGAGGATCCGCACTGACTCTCTCAAGCAGGGGAGCAGGACAGCAAGGCCTCCTCAGGGACCATGAACTTGCTGAGGCCTCTGCTTACCTTGGTTCATGGCCACTGAGAGGACAGTGTCTGGACCCCCATGCAGAGGCCTGGCTGCCCACTGCTGTGTGCTGTATCAGCCTCACTGAGAGACAGAGGAAACACGCAGGAAGCAGCTGGACCAGCCGGGACCTTGAATATGGCAGTGCTTGTGAGTAAGGCACTTGTTCCCGAGATCAGGAAATATCAGGCTGTGTGCTCCGGGTGCGTGAGGGTTGTGCAGGGGCTCCTGCCCTTAGGCTTCTGCTCCTCTGGCTGCAGACATCAGTGAAGGGATCTCCATCACACTGAAACTGGCTTAGGGAAAATAATAATTCTTGTCTTACTGAGCACCAAGCATGAGCCAGGCATGGTGCTGGACAGTCTGTATGCATTGCCTCATTTAGTCCTCAAAATTTCACTGTATGTGGGAGTGGTGGTCAGACAGGGAGACATCCTTTCCCAGGGAGACATCTTTATGTCAGAGAGTAAACATAAGGGCCAGATGAAGACTGGGCCCCCGTGGACCTGCTCTAGGCACTGAGGTCCCATCCATTAGTATGTGACACCCGCCTAGTGATGGAGACCCAAGTGACCCGTCCCCTTAATGCAGAGCATGACCACTGTGAATGGCAGTAAGGTGTCAGTAATGAGGAACCTGTGGCCCCAGCAGTGGCAAGGACCCCACAGAATCATCTGTATATAAACTTCAACACACACACACTGAACCTTGGCGTGACATGCACATATAATCGTAAACAAAAAACAAGATCACACATAAGACTTGACTATAACCATTTCAAGTCCTCCCTCCCTTGCTGTTCATGGATAAACGCAGGAACTCCTGCTCCAGATGGGAAGCACATCTTTTTCTCTTTACTATCTGCAATCTCTTTACTTACCCGTGTTGAGTAAACAGAGATGAATATGTGGGAATTATGCAGCAGGAAGGGCAGGTATTTGAGATCAAAGGACTGGTTGAGACTGCAGATCACACTCAGCAGTGGTCCCCACTTGCTTGACAGTGGCCCCTTGGTACTTATGCTCTGGGACAAAGTAGGGAAAGGAATAATGTTGAGTCATTTCTCTCTCCAAATCTTTCTATCTTATGTCTATTTCCTTTTCCACCTCTCTGCCTTTCTCTTATGTTTCTCATCTCTTGTCTCACTTCTGTCTTCAACACTGTTTCCTGTCTTCTCTTCTGCCCCTCTCTCATAAGAGCCACAGCAGTCACACACACACAGGAACATCGCCCACCCCATCACACACGGATCGATATGGAGGGCACATCTGACCTCTGAGTATACAGAGACATACTCTACATCAGGCACCTTCTATTTAATGCCTGAGTCCTCAGTTTCTGTTGGGAAGGCCAGCAACAAATAGTATGAAGACTTCCTCTGTGAGTCCATCACCTCCTATGTATGTCTTACTGTGTCTGTCCCTGATGCCAGAGAACAGCAAGGAGGACACAACTTTATAAGCCACTGAAGGACAAGCAAGGTCCCTCAGCTCCTGGTTAAGGAAAGACAGTAATTTGACTGTCTCAGTCCTGTCAGACTCTGGGGAGAAGCCTGCATAGAGGCTGGAGGGACTGAGCTATTTGGAGGCACCTGAGCCGTGTTTAGGTATCAGGCGGCACTGACCTGCTCCTAGGCCACCTGAGAAGCAGGATGAGCTGGGCCTTCCTCTAGCATGAGGAGCCAGCACCTGTTCAGACAGCACTGGGCGCTGGCCTCTGTCACTTACTTGTTGTCATCCTAAATAAGTAAAGTCATTTCCCTCAGTCTTATTTATTAGTTATAAAGTGCAGATAATAAACATATGATAGTTATGAAGATTTTATTAAAGTTTCAAGGTTATTCCTGCTAAAGCATTTAAATGTTCACTAAATATCCAGCCTTATTGTCATTACCTTTGCATATTCCAACAAAAGATAAATATAATCATTGATGTTGTTGCAGTTCAGGCAGTTGAATGACTCAGTCAATTGATAATTATTTTCAAAGCTACTTCCACAACACGAGTATGTGAAACTAATGTGAGTAACTCAGCCAGTACAGTTTTATACCAGCTCGGTTTAACTTGGTGACAGACACCCCCAGGCTGATGGCTCTGTGCTGCTCTACACTCTTCAGAAATTGGCCATTTGTGCATCACCCTTCTCAAGGTTCTCCCCTACACACCTTGCCCAGTTTGGTCCACATCCAGAATTTTTCTTATGCATATAATGTGCCCTGGAACTGGGGACACATTTCTTCCCCTAGTGTTGGCACCCTGAATCAGGAGGATATGTTTTTTAACACCCCCATCTCTTGGCCAGAACAGGGCTGCACACACAGGGGACTCACTGGCATCAGGGTCTGAAATGCAGCTTCTCCAGTCAAGACAGAGGGACGCCTGCCGTCTCCAAGACAGGCATCTCGTCTACACGTAGTGTTTATTCTCCAATTTTTATCTCTTGGGTCAGGGAATGAGAGCTCATAGAGAATAGGGATTTTCCTTTGTTCAGGTTTCTGACTTATTTTATTTACATAGAACCAGACTGATTTATTAATATAGTTTCATGACCAAATTTACAATTGATCAATGAAGATATTAAAAATAAGAAATCAACTAGAACAAGGTAATCAGAGAATGATTTTTCTGCCAGTTGCCAAAAATCATAACTTGTTCCTATTTTTTCATTAAATATATTTGATAAGGGGCCTCCCCAGTGGTGCAGTGGTTGAGCGCTGGGTTGCAAAGCTGCCCGCGGCCTCTGTGGCGCCGGTTCGATCCCCGGCTGCTCCCCGGCCACCAGAAGAGGGTCTCACATGGCGTGCAGACCTCTCCTGCCGCCCGCTGCTCCCCTCAGCAGTGTACTTCGGTCCTTCTGCCTGCTCTGCTCCCCGCTCTGGCTCTGGTGAATTCTCTCACCCTCCCGCGCTTCTGACTGTACCCAGTGCTTGTATAAACAAAAACAAACAAACAAACAAACAAATAAATAAATAAAACATGCCTCTATAAAAAAATATATATATATATATTTGATAAAATCATCGGTGATGGTATCTGTACCTCAACTTTTCTTTGTAAGGAAATTGTAATGAAAATAAATTTCCTTACTAGGTATGGGAGTGTTCAAATTATCATCATATCATTACTTTTCTTTGTTTATAATTGACAGACATGAGAGCCCAGATATTTAAAGTGCACAGTTTTTTTCAGTTTTGACATAAACATTTATTTCTGAAAGTATCATGTCAAATGACCTCTGAAGATGGCCATATCTCTCTTTGTGAGCCCTCCTCACACTCTTTCCTTTCACCTCTTTTTTTTTTTAAATATTTATTTATTTATTTATACAAGCACTGGGTACAGTCAGAAGCGCGGGATAGTGAGAGAATTCACCAGAGTCAGAGTGGAGAGCAGAGCAGAGCAGGCAGACTGACGAAGTACACTGCTGAGGGGAGCAGCAGGTGCGCAGGAGAGGTCTGCGCACCATGTGGGACCCTCACCCGAGGGCCGGGGATCGAACTGGCACTGCAGAGGCTGCGGGCAGCTTTGCAACCCAGAGCTCAACCCCTGCGCCTCCGGGGAGGCCCTCCTTTCACCTCTTTTGCTGTAACCAGGCAACCCCTAACCTTCATCTAACACTGGGTTATTTTCCCTTCGGAGCTGTTATCATTAAGCTGAATTAATAAACCAGATTTAAATGGATATAGACTTTCATTTCTAATGAGTTATCCCTAAGAGTGCGATAGCAGGATCAAATGGCAGTAAGTGCACAGCCAGCATTTTAGGGAAGTTGTCATATCATTTTTCACTCTCACAAGCAGTGTATGAGTGTTTGAATTCCCCAATATACACTTAGATTTGTCAGTGGTTAACATTCTAATAGGTCTGGTCAATGGTGTTATGGCCAGTTTTGTAAATTTAACATTCCACTGGGAGTGCAGTGATGATGCTTTGGGACTTTAGTTTGTGTTTACTTGATCTCTAATGACGTAGAGTGTCTAATTATATCAGTATTTATTTTGGCAAAGCATTTGTTCAAATCTTTTACAAATTTTCAAATTGATTTTGTTTTGCCCCAAACTGAGCCCTTTTGAAAGTTTTTCACATGTTTTGATATCAAGTGCTTTTTCAGATATATTGCTTAAAGGAATTTCCCCCCATGCTTATTATAGTCATATTCTCTTAAAAGTACTATTTTTAAAAGCATGATGAAGTCCAATTTTCACTCCCTTCTTATACAAATTAAATTTTTTTTGCTTTTATAAGATACCATTGCTTAACCCAGATAACAGCATTTTATCCCATGTCCTTCAAAATTTATAATTTGAGATTTTATTTTTTAAAGTATTTTCTATTTTAATAATGTTACATTTTATACTCAGTGCAAGTTTTGGCTGGAAGTTCATTTTGTTGACTATGGATATTCTGTTCCTGCAACATCCTTTGCAGAAAGATTGTTCATTTCCTCCACTCTACAACACTTGCTCCTCTCTGACGTGTCGGGATTTACACAGTGTGGATCTATTATGGGCTCTGCTCAGTTTCATTGATCTATTTTTCCATCCTTATTCTCACATGAGTCTGACTTGATTATAGGACTTTTATGATCAGGTCATACATGAGGCAAAGATTCATGTTGTCCTCTTGTCACAGGTACTGTAGCTATTCCAGTGTATTTGAATCCTCTTCAGGGAACTAGATCCAGCTTGTCAGTTTTCACTGAAGAAAAAGAAAAGAAAATCTAATAGTTCCTTGATGGATTGCAATGTTATCATTGATGCTTTTAGGTCAGAAAACTTTCATTTTTATATTTACCAATATTTTGAATTTTTCTTTTTTTTTAAGATTTATTTATTAATGCATACAAGAATGGGGTTATAGGCAGAGGTGTTGAGGGGGGGGGCTTGAGAGGATTCACCAGAGACAGAGTGGGGAACAGAACAGGCAGATTGACTGAACCACACTGCTGAGGGGAGCAGCCGGCGAGTTAGGAGAGGTCTGCTATGCCATGTGGGTAGCTCCCTGCCCGGGGATCAAACTTGTGCTGCAGTGGCTGTGGTTAGCTTCATTGGTTGTGTCTTAACCCCTTACACCACCAGGGAGGCCCTATTTTGAATTTTTCTGTTGTTCTTCATTTCTTCGTGAATTCTCTAGTTGTCTCATGTAATCACTACCTTATATGTAGAGAATTTCCCTTGGGATTTCCATTAGTATAAATCTGCTAGTATCTTTTTTTGTTTTTCTGCAAATTTCTTTATTTTACATTAAGTTTTATTGAATATATTCCTTGTGGGTAGCGATTAGTAAAATAATATTTTTACTATGTATTATTATACAAGTAAATCTTCTTCTGATTTCCTTCATTCCTGTGAGCTGCTATTGTTCATAAGCTGTTTCTCAGCCATTGGTGTGTAATGATTGGATGTTTAGTGTCTCCACTCTTCTTTTTTTAAAGATTTATTTATTTATTTATCATACAAGAGCTGGGGTGCAGCCCAGAAAGGTGTGTGATGGGAGGACTCACCAGAGACAGTGGGGAGCAGAACAGGCAGATCTACTGAAATACACTGCTGAGGGGAGCAGTGGGAAAGCAGGAGAGGTCTGCTGTGCCATGTGGGTTGCTCCCTGGCCGAGGATCGAACTCATGCTGCAATGGCTGTGGATTGCTTCATAGTGCTGCATCTTAACCCCTCCGTCACCAGGAGGCTCTCTCCACTCACTCTTGGACCTCACCTCTCCCTTGAAAACTTGTTTGAGTTCACTGTCCAGCTCTTCTAGCATGTGGACAACCAGGAAGCCTCCTAAATCAGCACATTCTAATTGCCCCCATACCTGTGCACCTGATCTAGGTAATAATGTAATAGGAGAAAAGACTTTGTTTATTACAAGTAATATATTAAAGTAAAGTGAGAGAATTAACGAGGAACAAAAAAAGCAAGGCAAGCATTCCTTCATCATAATAGAGCTTTATATAATATTCATTTTATATAGAGCTATCAAATATTTACTGCATGTATTTATGTGAATATATCATATGATTCTGTATTACATGTGTTATTTTTTATATTGCAAAGGTCACATATATTAATTCTAAAATACACACTCCCCAATTTATATAATTTTATGCACACATACCACCATTTGTTGTTCCACTCAGAAAATTGTATTCATGGTTATTGTATTTTTCTCAGCCCTACACTTTTATGTTGCTGTCTAACATGTTTACACAAACTTTATTAATTTGAAATGCATATTTTCATAAAATTTACATTCATGAGATATATATCCCCACAGTAACTACCACTGGAATACGAATTAGAACCTTTCTAGCATTTTGGAAAGTTTCTTTCTTAGAACTAACGCACTTAACGACAAACAGAAAATTGTCAAACTTGCATCAATACATATTTATTGAAGACAAAAATTCATGTAGATCCAATTTAATAGGAAATGAATATAGGAGTGATCAAATGTTTACTATGGAAATGTCAGGATTTTAAAAATTGGATTTTCAGTTTACCTAGCAGAATTTTGTATGACACTCTTTCTAGCTCCCTTCTTCCCTTGACCATGAGGAAACCGAGGAGAAAGGGAGTTCCCCTAGGGTGGTGGGACTGAGAAGTTACTGCCTTCATTTTGACCAGTTGGCATGCTCACTGCTCTCCTAACTTCAAGCACTGCACATGTTACAATAAGGCATCAAGTATTGCAAGAATTGTTAAGAAAATGTCAGACCTTGAAAGTCAGTTTGGATAAACAAAACTGTGTATGTCAGCAGAGAGGATCATGGGAAAGGCCAACTTCCCTAACTAGTCTATAAGCCTGTCAAATTGTAATAGTTTCTTGTCCATTGGACTGTGTTTTATTACCACATTCAGATCAAGTGATTTGACATAAGGAACTTAGCCCGATTTACAAGTGTTTCCAAGGCACGTTTCATGTCTCTGTTTCTCAGGCTGTAGATAAAGGGGTTTAGCATGGGAGTGACTACCATATACATCACAGAGGCAGTTATGTTTTTATCACTGGAGGTGGATGATGAAGAAAACAGGTAAATTTCTGAGAGGGTCCCATAGTATAAAGACACAACGAGGAGGTGGGAGCCACAGGTCGAAAGGACTTTGAGGAATTTCTTAGCTGAGGGGTCTCTCAGGACAGTGGTCCAAATCCGGATATAGGAGCCCAAGATGCCACTCAAAGGTAGGATGACAAGCAATCCTCCCTCAATGAGGATGACCAACTCATTGAGTGAGATGTCTGAGCAGCTCATCTTGAGGAGTGCAGAGAGGTCACAGAAGAAGTGGGGGATGATATTGTCAGCACAGAAGGACAGTGGGGCCAAGAGCAGGGTGTGCAACAGAGAGTGGAGGAAGCTGAAGAACCAGCACCCAGCTGCTAAGGAGACACACAGCTCCTGCCTCATGATGGTGGTGTAGTGGAGGGGCTGACAGATGGCCACGTACCTGTCATAGGCCATCACTGCAAGAAGGAGATCATCAAGACAAACACACACTACAAAAAAATACATCTGTGAAATGCAGCCTGCATAGGGGATGGACTTCTGATTAGTGTGCATGTTCCACAGCATCTTAGGGACAGTGACAGATGAGAAGGAGACATCAGAGAAGGCCAAGTGGCTGAGGAAGAAGTACATGGGGGTGTGGAGGCGCGAGTCCAGCCTGATGAGCAGGATGATGAGCAGGTTCCCCAGAACCGTGGTCAGGTACATGCTCAGGAACAGGGAGAAGAATAGACCCCGCTGCTCTGGACGGATGGGGAGCCCCAGGAGGAGGAACTCAGACACGCTGCTCTGGTTCTCCCACCTCATGTTGCTCATGTCTCTGCTGGGAATTAAGGGAATAGAGAAAAGCAGAAAGACTGAAATTAGCCAAAAGCTTATAATGATGTCATTATTACATCACTGTTGTATTTCAACTGGTCCTCTGTTTATTGCTCACACCTATTGATGCTTGAAAACCAGTCTGTCACATCTCCGCTTGCATAGTACTTGACATCCTCACAAAATAACAAGATTTCCTTCTTTGGAACCAGAGGACATTTTTCTTTATTCTGCAAGTGTGTTTTGAAATACCAGTTCCAGGCACCACTCTAAGCACACATTTCATTATAATAAATGGGATATTAAGACTCTGCATATAGCTAGTTTACATATTCATATCTGGCCAAGTCAAATGTCAATATCTGGAATGAAATGGAACCATTGTGGGAAAAGTATCCGTAGGTGCACAGGACATTTCCTTTTGAAAAGGTGAGAATCCCTCTAAACTGGAATAGAAGATCTTATGGTAGAATCCTTACTGCTCAAAGATATTTAATATTCCTGGGTACCCAATGTCAACCCATTTCCCAAGCAGAGATCAATAATAATGTGAAATATTTATCATTAGCACATAATATGTAGGCAGTATGTCTAGGGGCTTACACACATATTATATTTAAATTTCACCTTTTTCCTAATTAGGCAGTATTATCACACCCATTTTAATGTTTAAAAGATACATTTCCTAGTGTGCAAAGGAGCATATCTACTGAGTAAAAGTAGTTAAATTACAACATATATCTAACCAAAATCCATCACTCAGCACTGATGTCATAGCCCTCACTGGACAAGTGTGTTACCTCATTTTTCACTCGTTGGTCCAAGAATTTTCTGTCATATTGATAAATAATAAAAAGGGCTTTCACACAACTTTATTTCCAAAATTAGCTATATATCTATAGGCTACATGGTACATTAGGAAAATACTATTCCCTTCATTACATAAATGTGATGAAACGCTGGACAGGATGTAATGAACAGTGAGGTCCCTCTGTTCTCTGCTGGTGGATTCCAGATTCACCCTTCAATTGGCAGTGAGGTTAGATTTCAGTCACACACACACACACAAGTTGAAGAAGGAACCTCACTCACTCTCTGAAGCAGGGAGCAGGACAGCAAGGCCTCCTCTGCGACCATGAACTTGCTGAGGGCTCTGCTTATCTTGGTTCACGGCCACCCATCTTGGTTCTGGACCCCATGTGGAGGCCTGGCTGCCCACCTACATGTGCTGTGTCAGCCTCACTGAGAGACAGAGGATACAAGCAGGAACTAACTGTACCAACCGGGGTGTTGATTCAGATAGGGCTTCTTAGGAAGGCACTTTGTTCCAGGCTCTGAAAGGATGAGACCATGCACTCCAGGTGTGTGAGGGGTGTGCAGGGGTCTCTCTTCCTAAATATGTACTTGTGTGGGAGACAGCAGTGAAGTAGGATCCCCATCACACTGACACTGGCTTGCGGAAAGATAAAAAGAATCCTTGATCACCAGTCATGAACCAGGCGTGGTCTGCATATTCCGTGTTCATTGCCTCATTATTCCTCAAAATACCATTGTATGAGGGAGTAGTTACCTCTCCTTTCCCAGGGAGGGATCTGATTGTCAGAGAGCAAACATGTAAGGGCCAGATGAGGAGTGGGCCCCAGTACACCTGTGGTGGGCACTGAGGTCCCATCCATGATGCACCTGCCTGGTGTCAGAGACACCTGGGAACCTTCCTCCCAAACAAAGAAGGCCAGTGTTGAAAGACAGAAAATGTGATCGCAAGTGAGGCTCTGGGCACATCAGGTTGCAACTACCAGCACAGAAACAATCTCTATGAATTAAACAACAGCACACACACACACACATCCCTCACTATACCGTGTAGTGCCATGCATTTAGAACTCAAATAAAATACAAGAGCACACTTAGCAAATGATTCTGTAAATATTTCAGTACCTTCCTCCCCTGCTGCTCATGGATAAATGCAGGAACCCCGTTCTAGAACAGGGAGCACATCTTCTCCTCTCTTTTTTTTTGTTTTATTTAAACATTTATTTATTTATTTATATAAGCACTGGGTACAGTCAGAAGCGCGGGAGGGTGAGAGAATTCACCAGAGCCAGAGCGGGGAACAGAGCAGGCAGACGGACGAAATACACTGCTGAGGGGAGGAGCGGGCGGCAGGAGGGGTCTGCGCACCATGTGGGACCCTTGCCCAATGCCCAGGGAGCGAACCAGTGCTGGAGAGGCTGCGGGCAGCTTCACAGCCCAGTGTTCAACTGCTGCACCACCAGGGAGGTCCCACATTTTCTCTCTTTACCCTCTACAGTCCCTTTCCTTACCTGAGTTGAGTAGCCAGAGGTGAACTGTGGAGCAATGCAGGAAGGAGGGCAGATGTTTGAGGTCAAAGGACTGATTAAGAAGCAGATCACACATGCAATTTGCAGCAACATAGACGGCGCTGGAAGGGATCATGCTCAGCGAAATAAGCCAGAAAGAAAAAGAAAAATACCGGATGGTCTTACTCATAGCAGGAATCTAGAAAATTTAAATAAGAGACCAGGAAAAAAAATAACTATAAGAAAGTAAAAATCAAAATCAACAAACAACTATGAACCAGAGACACTCTATGGGGTGTGGGGGTTGGGGAAAGGAAGGATTGGGGGCAAAAAAAAAAAAGAAGCAGATCACACTGAGCTGTAGTCCCCACATGCTTTATGGGGGACCAGTTGGTTTTTGTGCCCTGGGGCAGAAGGGGAAAAGAATAGGGCGTCTTTTTCCTCTCTCCAGTTCTGTGTCACTGTCTACTATCCCCTTTCATTCCCTTTCCTTATCCTCTCTCTGTCAGAAAAGAGAGGTGTCACAGACATATTTGTGAGGGAACATTCTTCCACCCCCATCACACATAGAACCACATGGAGGCACATCTGATGTCAGAGCACAGAGACACACTCTGCTCACCTAGAATCCCTGTCCGCTCTGGCCTGTGTCATTTCTTGATACATCAGGTACCTTATCAGTGTCTGAGTCCTCAGCTCCTGCTGGGAAGACCAGCAACAAATAGTAAGTAAACATCCTCTGTGAGTCCATCACCTCCCGAGCTCGCTGTGTCTGTCCCCGAAGCCAGAGAATAACCAGGATGCACCACTTTATAAATCACAAAGAGGACCCAGAAGGATCCCTCAGCTCCTGGCTAAGGAAAAACAGTGGTTTGACTGTCTCATTTCCTGTCAACCCTGGGGAGGAGCCTGCATAGAGGCTGGAAGGACTGAGCTACTTGGATGCACCTGAGCCGTGTTGAGATATCAGGGGGCACTGACCTCCTCATAGGCCACCTGAGAAGGAGGATGGCCTGGCCTTCACCTTCATAGGTTGCATCTTAACCCCTTGTGCCACCAGGGAGGCCCAGGAGCTATTAACATTAAGCCGAATTCATAAACCAGATTTAAATGGATAGCGACTTTCATTTCTAACAATTGATCTCTTAAGAGAGGAAGATAGCATCAAATGTTAGTAAGTGCACATTGAACATTTTAGGAAAGTTGTCATATTATTTTTCACTCTCACAAGCATGAGAGTTTGTATGAGAGTTTGAATTCCCCAGTATACACTTAAACCGGTCATTGGTTAACCTTCTGGTAGATCTGGTCAGTGGGGTTAGGGCCAGTTTTGTAAATTTAACATTCCACTGGGAATGCAGTAATGATGCTTTGGGACTTTGTGTTTACTTGATCTCTAATAATGTGGAGCATCTAATCATGTGGCAAAGCATTTCTTCAAATCTTTTTGATTGAATTTTTCCATTGGATTTTTTTGCCCTAAAGCAAGCCTTTTTGAAAGTTTCTCATATATTTTGATTTCAAGTGCTTTACCAGAAATATTAATTAAAGATATTTCCCCCATGCTTATTGTGTGGTATTCTTTTAAAAGTATTATTCAAAAAACATGAGGAATTTCAATTTTCACTACCTTCTTAAGCAAATTAAAATTTTTTTTTTGCTTTTATGAGAAACCTTTGCTTAACCCACATCACAGCATTTTATCTATTTATCCTTCTAAAATTTTAATAATTTGAGATTTTACTTTTAATGTATTTTCTATTTTAATAATGTTACATTTTATACTCAGTGCAAATTTTGGCTGGTAGTTCATTTTGTGGATTGTGGATATTCTGTTCCTGCAATATCTTTTGCAGGACGACTATTTCCTTCACTCTCTCTCCAGCACTTGCTCCTCTGTGACATGTCGGGGTCTGCACAGTATGAATCTGTGTATGGGCTGTGTTCTGTTCCATTGACCTATTTCTCCATCCTTATTCTAACATGAGTCTGATGTGATTACAGGACTTTTTTTTTTTTTAAAGATTTATTTATTTATTTATTTATTTATTTATTTATTTATTTATTTATACAAGCACTGGGTACAGAGAGAAGTGCGGGAGGGTGAGAGAATTCACCAGAGCCAGAGCGGGGAGCAGAGCAGGCAGAAGGACCGAAGCATACTGCTGAGGGGAGCAGCGGGCGTCAGGAGAGATCTGCGCGCCATGTGGGACCCTCCACTGGTGGCCGGGGAGCAGCCGGGGATCGAACCGGCGCTGCAGAGGCTGTGGGCAGCTTCACAACCCAGTGCTCAATCGCTGCGCCACCGGGAGACCCTGATTACAGGACTTTTATGATCAGGTCATACATGAGGGAAAGATTCATCTCGTCCTCTTGTCACAACTAGTATAGCTATTCCAGAAAACTTTCATTTTTACATTTACCAATATTATGAATATTTCTCTTGTTCTTCATTTCTCATGAATTTTTAGTTGTCTCACATAATTACCACTTATATGTAGAGAATTACCCTTGGGATTTCCATCAGTATGATGAGTTAGAATTTTGTTTTTCTGCAAATTTCTTTATTTCACATTCACATTTCAGAATATATTCCATGTTGATACAGCTTACTGAAAATTATTTTACTGAATAAAGTTATCATTATTTCATCTTCTGATTTCATTCAGCCTTGTTACTGATATTGCTTTTCTAAGTTAATTCTTGAGGCTTAGTTTGGTGATGATTGGTCATATTCAGTCTCTCTCACTTTTGACCCTCCCCTCTTCCTGGAAAGTTGGTTGAGTTCACTCTTCCAGCTCCTCTGGCAGGTGAACAACCTGGAAGGTTTCCAAATCAGCACATCTGACCACCCCACACTTAACATCTGATGCTTGATAATAATTTAAGAATAGCCTTTTTTTTACATGAGTGAGTAAATAACAGGAAATTGGAGAAAATGATAAAAGCAAGTAGGAAAATTAGGAGCATATCGTCACCAGAATAGTGACATTCATTTTATATGGTGATATATAAAAGTCTGTATCTGTATATTTATGTGAAAGTATCATGTGTGTGTATATTATATGTGTTATTTATATATTGTGAGGTCATATTTGTTAACTATAAAATATACCCCATTTACACAATTTATGCATACACCTCACAGTAAGTATTGCACTCATGGTATTATAATCATGGTTTATTGTGTTTTTCTCACCCATCCTTTGTGTTACTGTCTAACATGTGTGCACAAAGTGGATTAATTTGAAATATATAGCCTGATGAAGTTTTACACAAGCATATATCTAGTGTTACTACCACCAAATTAGATATGGATATTTCAAGCACCCCAGAAAATTTCTGAGAAAGAACTAAAGCATTTACTGATAACAGAAAACTTCCAGGATTGAATGTACGATTTATGAACGTACGATTTTATTAAAGGAAAGTCAACTAAAATAAAACCAATTTAAGAGGAATAGGTGCTATGAGTAATCAAAAGTTTATTGTGGGGGGCCTCCCCTGGTGGCGCAGTGGTTGAGTGCTGGGCTGCGAAGCTGCCTGCAGTCTCTGCAGCGCCGGTTCGATCCCCGGCCACTGGGTGAAGGTCCCACATGGCAGGCAGACCTCTCCTGCCATGCCCGCTGCTCCCCTCAGCAGTGTACTTCGGTCCTTCTGCCTGTTCTGCTCCCCGCTCTGGCTCTGGTGAATTCTCTCACCCTCCCGTGCTTCTGACTGTACCCAGTGCTTGTATAAATAAATAAATAAATCTTAAAACAAAAAAAGTTTATTGTGGGAATGTCAGTGTTCTAAAAGTTGGAAATTTAGTTTATATTAGCAAAAATTTTTACGATATTCTTTCTGAGCCCTGGTTGCATTGACTGTGAGGATCCCTGGGAAGAAAGGCTGGATTTCATGGAGTTGGTGGGACTGAAGTCTTGCCATCTCAATTCTGCCAGTTAACATCCTCCCTATTCCCCAACCACAAGACTCGTGATGTTGCAGCTAGGCCTCATGTATTCCAAGAATTGTTAAGCGAGTCAGAATTATTGAGTCAGTTTGGTAATGAAAGCTGGTGTATGTCAGCAGAGAGAGTGATTATTAACATATTCATCTTGAGTCTTTTGACATAAGGAACTTAGCTCGATTCACAAGTGTTTCCAGGACACGTTTCATGTCTTTGTTTCTCAATCTGTAGATGAAGGGGTTCAGCATGGGGGTGACTATCATACATCACAGAGGCAATTATTTTTCTATTATTGGACATTGATGAGGACGAGAAAAAGTAAACTTCTGCATTGGTCCCATAGTATAAAGACATAACGAGGAGGTGGGAGCCACAGGTAGAAAGGACTTTGAAGAATTTCTTAGCTGAGGGGTCTCTCAAGACGGTGGTCCAAATCCGGACATAGGAGCCCAAGGTGCCACTCAGTGGTAGGATGACGAGCGTTCCTCCCTCAGTGAGGATGAACAGCTCATTGAGGGAGATGTCTGAGCAGCTCATCTTTAGGAGTTCAGAGAGGTCACAGAAGAAGTGGGGGATGGTATTGTCACCACAAAAGGATAGTCGGGCCAAGAGCAGGGTGTGCAACAGAGAGTGGAGACAGCAGAAGAGCCAGGACCCAGCTACTGAGGAGACACACAGCTCCTGCCTCATGATGGTGGTGTAGTGGAGGGGCTGACAGATGGCCACGTACCTGTCATAGGCCATCACTGCAAGAAGGAAATTGTCAAGACAAACAAACAATAAGAAAAAATATGTCTGAGAAATGCACCCTGCATAGGGGATGGACCTCAGATTAATGTGCATGCTCGTCAGCATCTTAGGGACAGATGAGAAGCAGACATCAGCGAAGGCCAAGTGGCTGAGGAAGAAGTACATGGGGGTGTGGAGGCGCGAGTCCAGCCTGATGAGCAGGATGATGAGCAGGTTCCCCAGCACTGTGGTCAGGTATATGCCCAGAAACAGGGTGAACAACAGGCCCTGCTGCTTTGGATGGATGGGGAGCCCCAGGAGGAGGAACTCAGACACGCTGCTCTGTTTTTCCCAGCGCATGTCTGCTGGGAACGAAGGAAACTCTGTAAAGCAGGAAGCATGAATTAGCCAAAACATTACAGCGATCTCCTTATTTCATGACATGTTGTATAGGATCTGGTCCTCTGTTTATTGCTCTCGAGTATTGATGCCTGAAAACCAGTCTGTTACATCCGGGCTTCCATGTACATGCCATCCTCACAAAATAACAAGATTTCCTCCCATATAAATCAGAGAACATTTTTCTTTATTTTTAAGTATGTTTTGAACTATAGCCAGTCCCAGGCACCACACAAAATGCTGAATTCATTACAATACAGAGGAAATTAAATCTCCGCATATAACTAGTTTACATATTTATATTAAACCAAGTCAAATGTCAATAGCCAGAATGATAAGGAAACATTATTGGAAAAGCCTTCGTAGGCACACAGGACATTTCCTCTTACAAAGGTGAGAATCTCTCTAAAATAGAATAAAAGACCTTATGGTAAAATTGGCAGAATCCTTACTGATCAAAGATATTTAATATTCCTGGGCATCTAAAGTCAACCCATTTCCCAAGCAGAGAATAATAATAATATGTGAAATATTTGTCATTAACATATACTATGTCAACAGTATGTCAAGGAGCTTACACACACTTTATATTTAAATCTCAACATTTTCTTAATTAACCGGTATTATTACACCCATTTTATTGTTGAGGAATAAAACATACATTTCCTTGTGTGTAAAGGAGCATCTCTACTAAGTAAAAGCAGTGAAATGACAAAGTGTATCTAGCCAGAATCCATTATTCCATCACTGTTGTGATTCCATCACGACATCAATCCATCACTGATGTCATAGCCCTCACTGGGCAAGCTGTGTGACCTTGTGAACTCCTTTGTCACTTGTTGACCTAAGAATATTCAGTCATATTGACATGTAATAAAAGGGGCTTTCACACAACTTTTACTTCCAAAATTAGATATATATCTAGAGTCTGCATGTTACATTAGGAAAGTACTATTCACTTCATTGTATAAATGTGATAAAATGCTGGATAAGGATACATTGACCACATCTCTGCTGGTGAATTCCAGATTCACCCTTCCTTTGGCAGTGAGGTTAGAGTCATAGTTACACACACACACACACACACACACACAAGCTGAAGTTATAGTTACACACACACACAGACACACACACACACACATTGACTCTCTCAAGCAGGGAGCAGGACAGCAAGGCCTCCTCAGGGACCATGAACTTGTTGAGGGCTCTGCTTATCTTGGTTCATGGCCACTGAGAGGACACTTTCTGGACCCCCATGTGGAGGCCTGGCTGCCCACTGACTTGTGCTGTGTCAGCCTCACTGAGAAACAGAGGAGACAAGTAGGAACCAATTGGATCAAGTGGGACCTTGATTGGGGCAAGGCTTGAGGAAGGTGCTGGATCCCATGCCCTGGAAGGATCAGGCCATGTACTCCAAGTGTGTGAGGGGCGTGCAGGGGCCCCTGTCTTAGGCTTCTACTCATCCTGACCCAGACAGCAGTGAAGTGGGAATCTACATCACTGACATTGGCTTGGGGAAAGATAATAAGAAACCTTGTCTTCCTGCGCAGCATTCATGAGCCATGCATGGTGCGCGCCAGTCTGTGTGCATTTCCTCATTTAGTCCTCAAAATTGTATTGTATGTGGGAGTATTCACCCCGCCTGTCCCAGAAAGGGATCTGAATGTCAGAGAGCAAATGTGTAAGGGTCAGAAAAAGACTGGACCGCAGTGGGACCTGCTGCAGGCACTGAGGTCACATCCATTAATATGTGACACCTGCCCAGGGGTGGAGACCCGAGTGAGCCTTCTTTTCACTGCAGAGCATGGTCACTCTGAATGGACACTAAGGTGTCAGTAATGAGGAACCTGGGGCCCCCTGCAGTGGGAGGGACCCCACAGAAACATCTGTATATAAACTTCAACACACACCCCCACACACCCACACTAAACCTTGGCGTGACATGCATATATATAATCATAAACAAAATACAAGATCACACCTAACACTTGCCTCTGTAGCAATTTCAAGTCCTCTCTCCCTTGCTGCTCATGGATAAATGCAGGAACCCCTTCTCCAGAACGGGGAGCACATCTTCTCTCTTTACCATCTACAATCTCTTTATTTATTGTGATGAGTAGCCAGAGAAGAACATATGGGAGTTATGCAGGAGGGAGGGCAGATGTTTGAGATCAAAGACTGGTTAAGATAATACAAATCACACTCAGCAGTGGTCCCACTTGCTTAATGGGGGCCCAGTTGGTACTTGTGCTCTAGGACAAAGGTGAGAAAAGAATAATGTTGAGTCCTTTATCTCTCTCCAGCTCTTTCTATCTTATGTCTATTTCCTTTTCCACCTCTCTGCCTTTCTCTTATGTTTCTCATCTCTTTGCCTCACTTCTGTCTTCAACACTATTTCCTGTCTCCTCTTCTACCCCTCTCTCAAAAGAGCCACAGCAGTCACACACACAGAAACATCGCCCACCCCATCACACACGGATCGATGTGGAGGGCACATCTGACCTCTGAGCACAGAGACACACTCTGCTCACCTAGAATCCCCGGCCCATCCAGGCTGTGTCATTCCTTCTTACATCAGGCACCTTCTATTCAATGTCTGAGTCCTCAGCTTCTGCTGGGAAGATCAGAAACAAAAAATAAGAAGACATCCTCTGTGAGTCCACCTCCTGAGCTTGCTGTGTCTATCTCTGATGTCAGAGAACAGCCAGGAGGACACCACTTTATTAACCACTGAAGGAAAAGGACAAGGTCCCTAAGCAGCTGTTTAAGGAAAGGCCGTCGCTTAATTGTCTGAAGTTCCTAGCAGACCGTGGGGAGGAGCCTGCATAGAGGCTGGAGGGACTGAGCTGGTGGAGTCACCAGAGCACGTGAGAGGGTGTCCAGGTATCAGGGGGAGCCTGGGCTTCTCTTTGCCTTTGCTTCCAAACAGATAGTATATGGCATGACTGGCGTATGCCGGTAAATGTCAGCTGCCATGGTCATTGTCTTTGCATATTCTGAGAAAGGTATCTGTCTGTCTATCTATCTAGCTATCTAGCTAGCTAGCTAGCCAGCTATCTATCTACCTACCTACCTGTGTATGTATCTAATCTTTGATGTTGATACCAAATTCAAAGCAGTTGAATGACTCAGTCCATTGATGAATAAATTCGTCAAAGTTATAAAGACCTACTCCTGTCCTGAGAACAACCTAAGCTACATCACAACACAACTATGTGATATGAATTTCAGCTTCCCTGCCAGCACAGTTTTTTATCTGTTTAACTTGGTAATAGACACCCCCAGGCTGCATGGCTCTGTGCTCCTCTAGACTCTTCTGAAAGTGGCCGCATGTGTCGTGCCCTTTCAAGGTTCTCCCCTATACACCTTGCCCAACTTAGTTTACACCCCCATTTTTTCAATGTTTAGTATATTTTATTTTATATAATTCTTACATCATTTTTCATTTTTGCACAATGTATGCATTTTCATTTTGGTTATATTCCCCATACAATTCCATCCCCCTTATTTTGACCTTAATCCCTCCTCTCCTCCCCTTCCCCCCGTAGTGTGTCTCTGGTTTATAGTTGCTTGTTGATTTTGATTTTTTCTTTATTATAATTAGTCTTTTTCCTGGTCCCTTATTTAGGTTTTCTAGATTCCTGCTATGAGTGAGACCATGTGGTATTTTTCTTTTTGTTTCTGCCTTATTTCGCTGAGCATGATCCCTTCCAGCTCCACCCATGTTGCTGCAAATTACATGAGTTTATCTTTTTTGATTGCTGAGTAATATTCCATTGTGTATATGTACCACATCTTCTTGATCTAGTCATCTATTTTGGGGCATCTGGGTTGTTTCCAAAGCTTACCTATTGTAAACAGTGCTGCTATAAACATAAGGGTGCAGGTGCCCTTTTGAATTAATGTTTCTGTGTCCTTTGGGTAAATACCTAAGAGTGGAATTGCTGGATCATATGGAAGCTCTATCTTTAGTAGGTTGAGGAATCTCCGTACAGCTTTCCATAGTGATTGGACCATTTTGCACTCCCACCAGCAGTCACACCCCCATTTTTGATTATGCATATAATCTGCCCTAGAATGGGACACAGTTCCTTCCTATGTCCCCAAAGTCAGGGCACCATTTGGAGGGAGGCTGTGCCACTAACCCTTCCCTGACCCACCCACCTGAGGCTAGCACAGAGCTGCACACACAGGGGGTTCACTGGACCTCAGACTCTGAAATGCAACTTCTCTAGTTCAAACAGAAGGATTGTAGTCTCCAGAACAAGTATCTTGTCTGCATGTAGTTTTCATTCTCCATCTTTTATCTTTGGGTCAGGGAAAGAGAGTTCAGAGAGACCAGGGATTTTTTCTTAGTTCAAGTCTCTTCCTACTTTACTTACATGGAACCAGACTGATTTATTACAGTCAATTGGTCTATTCAATGAGCGATCATTCAAAAGCTCCTAAAGTACATTTAAAAATAAAACAAAATATCAAGCAAAAAAAAAATCACAGAATGATTTTTCTTCTGATTTCTAGACATAAGAACTTGGTAGTCCTTCCTCATTCAGTGTTTGACAAAATCACCTGTGAAGCCATGTGTACCTGAACTTTTCTTTGTATGGAAATTTTAATGAAAATTAAATTTCCTTTATAGATACAGAACTATTCAGGTGAACTGCATCTCATTCCTTTTTCTTTGTTTATAATTGATACACGTTAAAGTGTAGATAGTTAAAATGAGTCGTTTGTTCAGTTTTGCTGTATGCATTCATTCCTGGAAGAATCACCTAGTAAAACAGCAATTCTCCATCACCCCTGAAGATGGCCATGTCCCACATTAGACCCTTACTGCCCCACTTCCCACTTTACCTCTCTTCTAACCAGGCAACCCCTGATCTATTTACTCTAACAACAGTTTACTTATTCTAGAAGTTTCCATATGGGAATCATAGTATGTGGTATCTTTTGGTGATGATTTTTATTAGCATATTTAAGATTCATCATGGTCTCTATATCAAAATTCATTAACTTTATTGTTGAATAATGTTTCATTTGTACAAATGTTGGTTTGCACTGGGTTATTTCCTGTTTGACTCTATTAACATTAAGCTGAACATTTATAAATCAGTTTTTTAAATTTATATATGTTACAACATTATTCATTATTCATTTTTCTTCAGTTTGTTTTCTCCTCTTCCACCAAGTCTCCCGTGAACCATCACCATAGTCTCCTGTACCCTTCCCGTCATTGTATAAACCAGTTTTGAATGGACATAAACTTTCATTTCTAATGAAAGAGTGAGGTGGCTGGATAAAAAAATAAGTAGGTGGTCAATATTGTACGAAATTACTACTTCTTTTCCAAGTTGCCACATCATTTTTCATTCTCACAAATAGTGTATGAGAGTTTGAATTCCTTCATAACCCTTATATTGGTCAGAGTGTTTAACTTTAAAATTCTAGTATATCTGGGAAGAGCGGGTGAGACAGGAGAGGTCTGCTGCAACATATGGGTGTTAGCTCCTTGCCTGTGTCTGAACTCCTGCCTTAGTGGTGCCAGTGCTGAGACTTAACCCCCAGATACGAGGGAGGCCCACTGTCACTTTTGACCCTCTCACCTCTTCCTGGAAATTTGGTTGAGTTCACACTTCCAGCTCTTCTAGCATGTGAACACCAGGAAAGTTCCCAAATGAGCACATTCTAATCACCCCCACAGCTGTTAACCTGATTCTTGCTAACAATTTAAGTAAAGGCTTTAGTTTACATAAATGAGTCAAAGACAGAAAATTGAGGAGTAATGAAAAAGCAAGTAGAAAAATTGGGGAGCATTTCTTCACCAGAACAACATTCATATTATATAGTAATATTGTGTAAAAATTGATCTCTGTGTATTTATGTGAGTGTATCATATCTGTATATATTACATGTTTTATTATCATATTGCCAAGGTCACATATATTAACTATAAAATACACACTCCACAATTTAGACCATTAAATGTACACATATCATCATAACTATTGACTCATAAAATCATAATCATAGTTCATTGTGTTTTTCTCAACCCTCCCTTTTTGTGTTAATGTCTAATAGGTGTACACAAAGTGTATTAATTGGAAATGTATAGCCCGATGAATTTTTACAGGGGCATATAGCTATTGCTACTACTACCAATTAAGATACAGAATATTTCAAGTACCCCAGAGAATTTCTTATTTTAGAAAGAACTAAAGCACTTATTGATAGCAGAAAACTTCCAAATTGCATCATTGTTCATATTTATTAAAGGCATGTCAACTAAGATAAAATCAAAGTAAAAGCAAATGAAGTTATGAGTATTCAAAAGTTTATTATGCAAAAGTAAGCATTCTAAAATTTGGAAGTTCAACTTACATTACCAGCATCTTTTATGATATTTTTTCTGACCCCACCTCCTTCCGTGCTCTGTAAGGAGCGAATAAAAGAAAGGCAGGGATTTCATGGAGCTGGTGAAACTGAAGAACTTTCCATTCTCATTCTGTCACTGCACATTCTCCTCACTCTCCAACCCCAAGATCTGTGATGTAGCAATAGGGATCATCTAATCCAAGAATTATTAAGCAAATGTCAGAATCATTGAGGCAGTCTGGTTAATGAAATTGTTATCTGTCAGTAGAGAGAGTGATTATTAACATACTCATCTTGAATCTTATGACATAAGGAACTTAGCCCGATTCACAAGTGTTTCCAGGGCACGTTTCATGTCTTTGTTCCTCAGGCTGTAGATGAAAGGGTTCAGCAAGGGGGTGACTACCATATACATCACAGAGGCAATTATGGTTTCATCACTGGAGGTGGATGAGGAAGAAAACAGGTAAACTTCTGCAATGGTCCCATAGTATAAAGATACAACAAGCAGATGGGAGCCACAGGTAGAAAGGACTTTGAAGAATTTCTTAGCAGAGGGATCTCTCAGGACAGTGGTCCAAATCCGGATATAGGAGCCCAAGATGCCACACAATGGCACGAGGATAATCATCCCTCCCTCCATGAAGATGACCAATTCATTGAGGGAGATGTCAGAGCAGCTCATCTTAAGGAGTGTAGAAAGATCACAGAGGAAGTGGGGGATGGTATTGTCACCACAAAAGGACAGTTGTGTGAAGAGGAGGGTGTTCAACAGAGAGTGGAGACTGGAGAAGAACCAGGATGCAGCTACTAATGAAACACGCAGCTGCTGCCTCATGATGATGGTGTAGTGGAGAGGCTGACAGATGGCCACATACCTGTCATACGCCATCACTGCAAGAAGGAAATTGTCAAGACAAACAAACAATATTAAAAAATATATCTGGGAAATGCATCCTGCATAGGGAATAGACTTCTGATTAGTGTGCAAATTTGTCAACATTTTAGGGACAGTGACAGATGAGAGACACACATCATTGAAGGCCAATTGGCTGAGAAAGAAGTACATGGGGGTGTGGAGGCGGGAGTCCAGCCTGATGAGCAGGATGATGAGCAGGTTCCCCAGCACTGTGGTCAGATACATGCCCAGGAACAGGGCAAAGAACGCATCCTGATGCTCTGACCAGATGGGGAGCCCCAAGAGGATGAACTCGGACACTCTGCTCTGATTCTCCCAACTCATATTGCTCATGTCTCTGTGGGAATAAAGGAAACAGGAGAGGTAGAAATCTGGAAGAAGCCTAAAAGCAAAGCAACGTCCTCCCTACATGAGGATGTTTATTGTTAACTCGACCTCTGTTTTTTGCTCACATCTGTTGAGACTTGCCTCAATACACCGCTTGTTGAGTCTATCACAATACACCACTTGTGGTACATAACACTCACACAATATCCTAAAGTTTTCCTTCCATGGAATGGGAGGATATTTTTTCTTTATTCCAGAATTATTTTTTGAATGACAACCTTGTCCCAGATCTGACACAAAGCACTGAGTTCATCATAGTGAACAGAAATGCAAAGTCCTAACACTCTAGGATTGGGTGCCATTATATTGTGCTATCAAAATCATAAACTGGTATGACAGGAAAAATCATGAGAGAAGCAGAACACAGACTTCTGTACTTTTCTCTTCAGAACATAGTAACTCTCTAAATAAGAGTAAAAGAAATAAGAATTGGAGACAGGCACAGTGACATGGCAGAATCCTTACTGATCAGAGATATTTAATATTTCCTTCAACACAGTATCCACCCAAGGTTCCCAAACCAACCTTAGTAATAATGTCAAATATTTATCATTAATATACACTAAGCACACATTAGCGCTAAGGTTTTACATACACTTTTTATTTAATCCTCATCATAGCACTAATTAGCCAGCACTATAACATCTGTAACTGTGAGGAGCAAAAGACACATTGTCAATGTGTGCAAAAGTGCCCACTCATAAGTACAGCCAGTGATTGACAACATAGATCTGAGCAGAGTCCATCTGCATGAATATCAAATCCCTCCTAAGAATAGAGAGTATCTCTGAAAATTCAAATATGCCAAGTGACATTATTTGTCACTCCGTTGGTCCAATACTTATCAACCATCTTTACCATTGCACAATTTACAATCGGCTCTCACAAATGGATCTGGCCCTGTGCTCCGGGTGTGTGAAGGGTAGACAGGGCCCCGTTCCTAGCTTCTACTTGTGTGGGAGACAGCAGTGAAGTAGGATCCCCATCACACTAACACTGGCTTGCAGAAAGATAGTAAGAATCCTTGATCACCAGTCATGAACAAGGCGTGGTCTTCATATTCCATGTTCATTGCCTCATTATTCCTCAAAATACCATTGTATGAGGGAGTAGTTACCCCTCCTTTCCCAGGGAGGGATCTGATTGTCAGAGAGCAAACATGTAAGGGCCAGATGAGGACTGGGCTCCAGTGGACCTGCTGCGGGCACTGAGGCCCCATCTATTATGTACCTGCCTGGTGGAGGAGGCACCTGAGAACCTTCCTTCCAAAACAGAGAAGGACCAGTGTTGAAAGATGGAAATTGTGATCCAAGTGAGGCTCTGGGGACATCAGGTTGCAGCTAACAGCAAAGAAATGATATCTATGAATTCAACATCAGCACATTTACACATACACACACGCACACACTCACTCACACACATGCACACACCCCCCACACTGAACCGTGAAGTGCCATGCATTTAGAACTCAAATAAAATACAAGATCACACTTACCAAATGATTCTGTAAAAATTTCAAGTCCTCCCTCCCCTACTGCTCATCGATAAATGCAGGAACCCTGCTCCCGAGCAAGGAGCACATCTCCTCTCTTTACCCTCTGCAGTCCCTTTCCTTACCTGAGATGAGTAGCCAGAGATGAACCGTGGAGGGAGGGCAGATGTTTGAGATCAAAGGGCTGTATAAGAGTCTGCAGATAACATTCAGCTTGGTCCCCACGTGCATTATGGGGGACCCAGTTGGTTATTGTGCCTTGGGGCAGGAGAGAAAAAGAATAGAGTGTCATTTACCTCTCTCCAATTCTGTCTCTGTCTACTCTTTCCTTTCATTCCCTTCCCTTCCCTTCATGCTCCCTCTGTGAGAAGAGAGAGGTCACAACACATATATTTATGAGGGAACATTCTTCTACCCCCATCACACACAGACCCACATGGAGGCACATCTGACCTCAGAGCACAGAGACACACTCTGCTCACCTAGAATCCCCGTCCACTCTGGCCTGTGTCATTTCTTGTTACATCAGGCACCTAATCAGTGTCTGAGTCCTCAGCTCCTGCTGGGAAGACCAGCAACAAATAGTAAGAAAACATCCTCTGTGAGTGTATCACCTCCCGAGCTTGCTGCGTCTGTCCCTGATGCCAGAGAATAACCAGGATGCACCACTTTATAAACCACTGAGAGGACCCAGAAGAATCCCTCAGCTCCTGATTAAGGAAAGACAGTGGTTTGACTGTCTCAGTTCCCATCTCACCCTGGGGAGGAGCCTGCATAGAGGCTGGAGGGACTGAGCTCATTGGAGGCACCTGAGCAGTGTGGAGATATCAGGGGATGCTGACCTGCTCACAGTCCCACCTGAGAAGCAGGATGAGCTGGCCTTCCTCCAGCATGAGGAGCCAACACCTATTCAGACAGCACTGGATGCTGGACCTGTCACTCATTTGTTATTCATCCTGTGACCTCCTCCCACACTCTCCTTTCACCTCTTTTGCTATACGCGGGCAACCCCTGACCTGCAGCTAACACTGGGTTATTTTCCCTTTGGAGCTGTTAACATTAAGCCGAATTCATAGACCAGATTTAAATGGACATAGACTTTCATTTCTAATGAGGGATCCCGAAGCGTGGGAGAGCAACATCAAATGGTAAAAAGTGTGCAGTCCACATTTTAGGGAAGTTGTCATATCATTTTTCACTCTCACATACAGTGTATGAGAGTTTGAATTCCCCAATATACACTTAGATTGGTCAGTGGTTAACATTCTAGTTGGTCTGGTCAATGGTGTTATGGCCAGTTTTATAAATTTAACATTCTACTGGGAGTGCAGTGATGATGCTTTGGGACTTTAATTTGCATTTACTTCATCTCTAATAATGTGGAGCATTATTGAGTATAATGATTAGATACTCATGTCTGTATTATTTGGCGAAGCATTTGTTCAAATCTTTTACCAATTTTTAAATAGATAATTTTGCACAAAGCAGAGCCTTTTTGAAAGTTTTCACATTTTTTTTAAAGATTTATTTATTTATTTATTTATTTATTTATTTATTTATATTTATTTATACAAGCACTGGGTACAGTCAGAAGCGCGGGAGGGTGAGAGAATTCACCAGAGCCAGAGCGGGGAGCAGAGCAGGCAGAAGGACCGAAGTACACTGCTGAGGGGAGCAGCGGGCGGCAGGAGGGGTCTGCGCGCCATGTGGGACCCTCCTCCGGTGGCCGGGGAGCAGCCGGGGATCGAATTGGCACTGCAGAGGCTGCGGGCAGCTTCGCAATCCAGCGCTCAACTGCAGCGCCACCGGGGAGGCCATTTTCACATATTTTGATTTCAAGTGCTTTATCCAATATATTACTTTAAGTTATTTCCCCCATGTTTATTATGTTGCCTTCTTTTAAAAGTATTTTTCAAAAAATCATGAAGTCCAATTTTTAGTACCTTCTTATACGAATTAAAATTTTTTTTGCTTTTTTTTTTTTTGGTGGGCTCCTCGCCAGCAGCCAGGGAATGAACCAGTGCTGCAGAGGCTGCGGGCAGCCTCGCAGCCCAGCGCTCAAATGCTGCGCCACCAGGGGAGGCCCAAAATTTTTTTTCATTTAAAAGAAACCTTTGGCTAACCCACATCACATCATTTTATCCTATATGTCCTTCTAAAATTTTTATACTTTGAGATTTTATTTTTAAAGTATTTTCTATTTTAATAATGTTACATTTTATACTCAGTGCAAGTTTTGGCTGGAAGTTCATTTTGTTGACTCTGGATATTCTGTTCCTGCAACATCCTTTGAAGAAAGACTATTTCCTCCACTCTCCAGCACTTGCTCCTCTGTGATGTGTCGGAGTCTACACAGTATAGATCTATGTATGGGCTCTGTTTTGTTCCTTTGACCTATTTCTACATCCTTTTCTAACATGAGTCTGACTTGATTACAGGACTTTTATGATCAGGTCATATATGAGACACAGATTCATCTCGTTCTCTTGTCACAGCTACTGTAGCTATTCCAGCGTGTTTTCATCTCCTTCAGGAAACTAGAATCAGCTTGTCAGTTTTCACTGAAAAAAAAGAAAAAAAAAATCTGGTAGTTGTTTTATGGGATTGCAATGTTATCATTGATGCTCTTTGTGCAGAAAACTAACATTTTTATGTTTACCAATATTATGAATATTTCCATTGTTCTTTATTTCTCTGTGAATTTTCTTGTCTCATATAATTACTACCTTATATGTAGAGAATTACCCTTGGGATATCCATTAGTATAATATGTTAGAATTTTGTTTGTTTTTCTAAAGGTTTCTTTGTTTCACAGCACGTAGAATATCCCATGTTGATAGAGCTTACTAAAAAATATTTTTACTAAATAATGATATCATTATTTCCTCTTCTGATTTCCTTCAACCTTGTGTTGCTGATATTGCTTATAAGCTAATTCTTGAGGCTGAGTTTGGTGATGATTTGGCACATTCATTCTCTATCACTTTTGACCCTTACCTCATCCTGAAGAGTTGGTTGAATTCACTCCTCCAACTCTTATAGCAGGTGAACAACAAGAAAGGTTTCCAAATCAGCACATCTGACACCCCACATCTATATGCCTGATGCTTGATAACCATTTAAGAAAAGCCTTTTGTTTACATGAATGAGTAAATGACAGGAATTTGAAGAAAATGATAAAAGCAAGTAGGAAAATTAGGAGATCTCATCACCAGAATAATGACATTCATTTAGATGTTATTTCATATAAATATTTATGTCTGTATAGTCATATGAAAGTATCATGTGTATATATTATATATAATTTACATAATGTGAGGTCACACATGTTAACTGTAAAATACACACTCCCAAATTTATACAATTTATGCATACACATCACCCAAAGTATTATACTCGTAATATTATAATCATGGAAAAAACCATTTTTTTCTCACCCACCCTTTTTGTGTTACTGCCTAACATGCATGACAAAGTATTTTCATTTAAAATGTGTAGCCTGATGAAGTTTTACACAAGCATATATCCAGCGTTATTACTACCAAATAAGATAGAGATCTTTCAAGCACCTCAGAAATTTCTTTTTTAGAAAGAACTAAAGCTCTTACTGATAAGAGAAGCCTTTCAGAATTGTATTAATGTATGTTTTTATTTAAGGAAAGTCAAATAAAATAAACCAACTTAGGAGGAAATGAAGCTATGAGTAACAAAAGCTTCTTATGGGAATGTCAGTTCTAAAAGTTTGAAATTCAATTTATATTAACAGAAATTTTTATGATATTCCTTCTTACTCTCTGGTTGCACTGATTTTGAGGAGCCAGGGGAAGAAAGGCAGGATTTCATGGAGTTGGTGGGACAGAAGGACTTGCCATTCTCAGTTCTGCCAGTTAACATCCTCCCTACCCTCCAGCCCCAAGACTTATGATGTTACAACTAGGCTTCATGTATTCCAGGAATTGTTAAGCAAATGTCAGAAGCATTGAGTAGGTCTAGTGATGAAAGCTGATGTATGTAAGCAGAGAGAGTGATTATTAATCCATTGACA